>NC_041232.1:3646912-3785000 GCF_002837175.3 Physeter macrocephalus | reverse complement strand
CTTTCGCTAGTTGTGGCGAGCAGGGGCTACTCTTCGTTGCGGTGCGCGGGCTTCTCATTGCGGTGGCTTCTCTTTTTGCGGAGCATGGGCTCTAGGCGCACAGGCTTCAGTAGTTGTGGCATGCGGGCTCAGTAGTTGTGGCTTGTGGGCTCTAGAGCACAGGCTCAGTAGCTGTGGCGCACGGGTTTAGTTGCTCTGCGGCATGTGGGATCTTCCCAGACCAGGGGTCGAACCCGTGTCCCCTGCATTGGCAGGCGGATTCTTAACCACTGTGCCAGCAGGGGAGTCCCTGCATGAACTTTCTTTTTCTTCTTTTCTACCATAAAAACAACATGAATCTTAGATTAGGCAAAAATCTTAGAAACATTTTCTTAAATGTATAAAAACAGAAGCCCCAAGGTGACACAACTCACTCAAGGCCTCACAGCTGCTGGTGCCCAGATCTCAAGTCTCCTGACACCCTGTCCCTCCCTCCTTACTGCTCCTACGTGAGAGCTGCACCCACCCCAGCCCAGAGGACAGCCTGCAGGGAGTGAGGCGGCACAGATTTTGGAGTTATGGTTTCCTCTAAACTGTTACCCAAAAGAGGAAATTCTATTTACATGAAGGAAAGATGTGACCATGAATTCTTCAGGAGCGCTGTGCTGGGCGAGGGGGGTGGCTAATGTGAATGCTCATCACATTATCGCAGACAACAACTGTTCAAGTCAGGCCACTCAAATTCACCTCCCATTTTAAACAGTCAGAGCCCCAGAGAATGGAGGTACCTCAAATACACAGCAAGCCCTGCCTCCATCTTTCACTGCCACCATCGAGCTCCTTATACTAAGAGCACCTTCTTCTATGAGCAACATGGTATTTATTGTTCCAAGAGTACGGCATTTGGCATCGACAGACCTCTGTTCTGGAACCTATTCTGCCACCAACTAGTCTTTCCATTTGTAAAATGGCTCTAACACCTGCCCTTCCTACCTCAGTGAGCTGTTGTAACTAAAAGGGTTCAGAAAAACTGCGAGGTGCTGTTCAACATAAGGTACTACAACCATGCTCTTGAGAGTTTTGATACAGAGGGAAGACCAGAGGGTTCTGTGCAACAAGATAAATTCACAAGCTAGGAAAGGACAAAGGCTTCCTGCTGGCACTCTGACCAAGAGGGGCTAATAGGAGGCTTCATATGTGGGGATGGCTATACTGCCCATGTCTGTTTCCTGGAAACCCAGAAAACACTATTTGGTAAGAAAAAATCACCCAGTCACCTCAACTGTGCCACTGACCCCAGAGGCCATCTCAGCAGTAACTTCCAACCTGTCTTCTTTCTTAGCTCTGGAGATGCCAGACTTGACTTCAGGGATAGGAAGGGATTATATTCCAGCAAAATCACCACCAGAAATTTTCACCTGCCACATACTAATGGAGCCCTGAACGGACCCTTACAGCTCATCTGCCCATGATTCCTAAATCTGACTTGTCATGAGAATCACCTGCACGGCCTTGTAAAAACAGACCTTGAGCCTTACCCAAACTTTCTAAATCTTTAGGGCTGAGACCAAAGAATCCATATCATTAAAGCTCCGCAAACAATTCTGAGGTTCAGCCAGACTGGGGTACTCGCTCATTTTTCATATGAGGTGTCAGTGATTAGGTGGAGCTTGGGGTGGGACTAAGATCCAGTCCCCATCTGCCCACTCAAGAACTGCCTCCCGCCACCCCCCGCAACCTGCTACCTCTCCTGAAATCTTACAGTCTACTCTGAGCCCAGACCATTTCCCCTTCACAAATGAAATGTTGCCCAACTTGCAAACCCAGGAGCCATCTTATTCCACCGAAAGAACAGGACCTAACTTAAGCCCAGTTCTTCACCAACAGGGGCTTCAGACCTCTCACTGTACTAGGCCACTCTGCTCCTGTGTCCTGTCACTGTCCAGAGCCTAGAACTTAGAAGCTAATCAACCCTGTCCTCTTTACAAATAATCGTTTTTCAGGTATTGACTCATATATGGCAGTAATCCCAATTATACCAACAGTGGCTGCTATGAAAAACTACTGACATTAGTCTTTTATGAATGAGGAAGTAGCAAATTTCTTCCAAATGTAGATTCTCTTGGGATACCTTTGAAATGAGTGGGAATTTCCTAAAAGCAGGTGGGCATGTCACCAGGTGGGTCAGCCTGACAGATGCCTGGGGTCAGAGGGAAGCCAGCTTGGGTTTAACACTTGAGTGGTGTCATGGATCACAGTCTTAACAAGTACTTTACTAGTTTGAAGGAGAAGGATATGTTTACAGAGGAAACCACCAATGTTATGGGAAACAGTGTTCAGCATACTTAAAAAGTATGACTCACATACTATACAATTCTGTAAAAAAGGACTCTGTAATATACAACCAAAAAACAGAAAACTTGGAAAGTGACCTGTCCAAGTCCACACAGCTACTAGGAGCATGGTTAGAACCTGCCTTCAGGACTGGGACCCTGGCCGCTGGGTGCAGCTGAGCTGGATTACTGATATGGCACAGCTCATGGGGAAATTCAAATGCATCATCCCAAATACCATCGTCTCTGCTTTCACCCCCTCTGTTACCCAAGCTATCAGGGTCTATTGATATTTCAGATATTTCACTTGTTAAATTATGGGTAAAAAGAAAGCAATTTTTAAACTTACACCTTTATATTCAATTTCAGTATTTACTGAATGTCTGCTCTGAGTCAGATATCCCAGGCCTCGGGAAGCACAGATGAGTAAGACAGTTCATTACGTATCACACAAGGTACAAAGACACCAAAGCCCGCCCCAACTGCACGGCCCAATTGTGGGGAGAGCAATTTTTTTTTTTTTTTTGCGGTATGCGGGCCTCTCACTGTTGTGGCCTCCTCCGTCGCAGAGCACAGGCTCCGGACGCGCAGGCCCAGCAGCCACAGCCCACGGGCCCAGCCGCTCCACGGCATGCGGGAGGCACGAACCCATGTCCCCTGCATCGGCAGGCAGACTCTCAACCACTGCGCCACCAGGGAAGCCCAAGGGGAAAGCATTTTGAGCAGTAACGATAAAGGAATTTGATGATTTCAGTCTGGTCTCTGGTGAGAACTTATCCACATCACAAAAGTCCAACCCTTCCAGCTCATCCTCAGACTTGAGAAGGCATGAACTGTCAGGGCGCCAGCCTGAGTATAAGGCACGAGCTCTGAAGATTTCAACAGCAGGAAATTTCCACTCGTAGGCCGTGGGGAGACCAAGGGTGGATCTGGAGACAGAGGGAAGCCGGACATGATGCCCAAGGTATAACTTCTGTAACAGCCCCAAAACCAATGGAGATGGGAGCTCCAAGAAAGCACATTTCACTTTTTCAAACAGTTTAACTTTGGGGAAATTTACAAAGTGACAGGCAGTTGTGCTCTATGAGAACCCAAGGTGGTTCCATCCTATTCCTACCTCCCAGTGACCAGCAAGTTTGGGCGGGATCTCCAAGCCCAGCTTCTCCCATTCTCGCTCCTGGTACTTCTCATACTGCCGGTAACCTGCGTACCCGCCACCCGTTGCGACCAAAAAGAGCAGGGGGCGCAGCAGGGACAAGGTTCGGGCAGGGGCAGTGTGGATTTTTCTGGCATCTGTAACAAAAAGCAGGAAAATTTTGAGCCTGCGAAAAGGGACGGGTATGAGTCACGCAAACACAGCACCAACAGGAGGGCTGGGAAAAGCCCTCAGCAAAGCTGACTGGACCTGGAAGGGATCTGACAGGGAGGTGCAGCCCTGAGTAACTGCAAAGACCCTGCTGCCTCCAAATTCTATCTAGTAAGGTACAAGTTTCTTTCCTGTGACACTACAGTGCACCCCAACTGCCACCATAATTACAGAATTTAAGATGAAAACATCGAATTGCAAAGAGGTCAAGAAACGAATCCAGGTTGCCCCGCTGGCTACCAACAGGGCCAGGACTGGGACAGGTACCATTTCTCACACAGGCTCTCTGATTTTACTTTTACAATCCAGGCCCAGTTCTGACTGGACAGTAGTATTCTCCCAAATGCAAAATCTCATAAGCTCTTACAATTCAACGATAAAAGATAAATAGTCCAATTTTAAAACTTGCTAAGAATTTGAACAGATATTTCTCCAAAGAATATATATGAGTGGCCATTAAGCACAAGTAAAGATGCTCAACATCTGTTATGGTTGAATTAGTCCCCCTAAAATTCATATGCTTAAGTCCTAACCCTTAGCACCTCAGAATGGGACCTTACTTGGATAAAAGGTCTCTACAGAGGTAATCAAGTTAAAATAAGGTCAGCACAGTGGGCCCTAATCCAATATGACTAGTGTGCTTATAAAAAGAGAAAATTTTGGGACTTCCCTGGCAGTCCAGTGGATAAGAATCTGTCTTACAATGCAGGGGACACCAGTTCGATCCCTGGTCGGGGAACTAAGATCCCACATGCCACAGGGCAACTAAGCCCACGCACCACAACTACTGAGCCCACGTGCCACAACCAGAGAGAAGCCTGTGCACTCACAGCAACAAAGCAAAGAGCCCATGCGCTGCAATGAAGGATCCTGCATGCTGCAATTAAGACCCGATGCAGCCAGAAAATAAATAAATTTTTTAAAAAATAAATTAAAAAATAAAAAGAGAAAATTTGGAGACAGACATGCACACAGGGAGAAGGCTATCTGAAGACAAAGGCAGAGATCGGGGTGATGCTTCTATAATACAAGCCAAAAAAGCCAAATATTGCCAGCAATCCATCAGAAGCTAGACAAGAGGCTCTCCCTCACACCCCTCAGAATGAAGCAGCCCTGTGACACCTTGATCTTGGACCTCTAGTCTCCAGAACTGTGAGAGAATAAATTTCTACCGTTTAAGCCACTCAGTTTGTGGTACTGTTCCAGTAGCCCTAGCAAACCAATACATCATTAGTAATCAGGGAAATGCAAATCAAAACCACGATGAGATACAACTTCACACCCACTAGGATGGTTTTAATCAAAAAGACAAATAAGTGTTGGTAAGGATGTGGAGAAACTGGAACACGCATACACTGCTGATGGGATAGTAAAATGGGGCTTCACTTCTTCAAAATGTTAAACATAAAATTACCACATGACCTAGCAATTCAGCTCTTAGGGAAGTGAAACATACATCTACACAAAAACTTGTCACGCATGCTCCACAGCAGCATTATTCATAATAGCCAAAAGGTGAAAATAACCCAAATGTCCATCAACTGACAAATGAATAAAAAAGTGGTATATCCATACAATGGAATATTGATAATAAAAAAGGAAAAAAGGAATGAAGTATTGACACATGCTACAACATGAACCTTGAATACATTATGTAAAAGAAGTCAGCCACAAAAGGCTGCATATTGTATGATTCCATTTATATGAAGTGTCTGGTATAGGAAACATACTAGACAGACATAAAGTAGGTTAGTGGGTGCCAGGGACTAGGGGTAGGGAGAAATGGGGAGTGACAGTTTAATGGATCAAGTGCTACTATTTTGGGGGGGTGACGAGGGAATGAAAATATTCTAAAATTAGGTAGTGCCGATGGTTGTACAATTCTGTAAGTATACAAAAAAAACACTGAATTGCGTACTTTAAAGGGTGAATTTTATGGTATGAAAATTATATCTCAATAAAGTTATTGTTAAAACAAAATCTCAAGAGCTGACTTCTCAGTAGCCTGCACAAAACCTTCATCCTGTCCTTGGCTTCCAACGGAAGGAAATCGTCCTGCCCATTTGTCCCTGTCCCTCCACCACCTTTTGGCTGTTGCTGTTTCTTTTTCTTTCTTTTTTTTTAAAAATAAATAAATAAATAAATTTATGTATGTATGTATGTATGTATGGTTGTGTTGGGTCTTTGTTTCTGTGCGAGGGCTTTGTCCAGTTGCGGTGAGTGGGGGCCCCTCTTCATTGCAGTGCGCGGGCCTCTCACTGTCATGGCCTCTCCTGTTGCGGAGCACAGGCTCAGTAGTTGTGGCTCACGGACCTAGTTGCTCTGCGGCATGTGGGATCTTCCCAGACCAGGGCTCGAACCTGTGTCCCCTGCACTGGCAGGCAGATTCTTAACCACTGTGCCACCAGGGAAGCCCTCTTTTTTTGGCTGTGTCGAGAGGCTTGTGGGATTTTAGTTCCCCAACCAGGGATTGAACCTGGGTCCTCTGCAGTGAGAGCACGGAGTCCTGACCACTGGACCGTCAGGGAATTTCCTGCTGTTTCTTTTTTTTTTAATGAACAAGTATAGATGTCATTAATCACCTCCATTTTCGGATTACTCCTAATGAACCCTTACTACTTAACAACTAAATATTCTACCTCTAACCAGAAAATCTTGTCAAAAAGCAAGAAACATATTTTTTCCTCTTTCTGAAATATTTGGTGATGAGAGAACTGTTGTACACTCCCTACCTGCACTGAACCAGCACCCTAGGCTGACTGGTCACACTCTCCTGCATGCTTCTGCTACACTGGACCTTTCTTCAACTATAGGTCTTTCTCTTGCCTTCCAAAGGCTTACTTTACTCCTCCAACAGGAAGCAGTAAGCAGAGAGTGCCCTCCACTCCTGACTGCCTCTCTACTGCATTTGTCACTTAAAAAAAGCACAGCTTTTCTGCAGATCCAAGATTCTGGCTTGATTTCTGAGGCTCACCCTGAACCCTTCAAGTGATTCCTATGTGTTCCAGCCTGCAAGTCCTAATTAAATAAGTAACACCCAGATGTGCCCCTATTAACTACCTTAATAAGCCTTTTGTTTTTATTCTCATTAATCATCTCATTTTATTCCCAAGGTATGATTATTGGACAGTCAAAAATAGCTTCCAGTATAGAATAAAAAGGATATTTAGTTAATAAAGACAAAATACATTTTTGTACAGGTTCAAATAGCTGCTTACAAGATCCAAAAAGTTCATAATCCAGTGCTGATGAGGGTATGGGGCACTGATGTACTCATGAGCACATCCTGCTCAGAGGAGTGTAAACTGGGACAACCTTCTCTGAAGAGTAATTTGGCTTAAATACCAAATTATAAAATACATAAACCTTTTGATCCAGCAATTCTAAGTCTACAAATTTATCCTAAGGATGCACAAAACTATGTTAGTACAGAACTGTCTGTAATAGGAAAAGACTAGGAGCAACTTAAATGTCCAACACCAAACAGTACAGTCATGTGATGGAATACTACACAGCCAGTAAAAACAATCAGATAACAGCAGCTAATGCTTCAGTGGTACCTACATGCCAGGTACTCTAAGCACTTTGCAGGCACAATTCCATCTGATTCTAACAACAACCCTATGAAATACATGCTGTGTTTATCCCAATTTACTGACAACTGAAGCAGAGAGGCCAGAATTGCCTCTAATTGCTACTTACTTGTGGAAAAGGTTCTGAGAGGCAGCTTCCTTAAGGACTGAAGGAAATGGCTCAGGGCAATGTCTTCACAGTGATGGCACCTACAATCAAGCAAAAATGAAGCATTAAACATTTTTTTAATTAAAAAGAAATTAGTGGGGGCTTCCCTGGTGGCGTAGTGGTTGAGAGTCCACCTGCCGATGCGGGGGACACGGGTTCGTGCCCCGGTCCGGGAAGATCCCACATGCCACGGAACGGCTAGGCCCGTGAGCCATGGCCGCTGAGCCTGCGCGTCTGGAGCCTGTGCTCCGCAACGGGAGAGGCCACAACAGTGAGAGGCCCACGTACCGCAAAAAAAAAAAAAAAAAAGAAATCAGTGGATCAATTTCTAAAATTTGAATATAGTCTATAGATTCAATAATAGTATTGTGTCTGTGTTAATTTCCTGGCTTTGACCATTGTACTCTGGTTTTTGTAAGAAAACGTCCTTATACAAAAAGGGCTCAAATATTTAAAGGTAAAGGGGCATCAAGTGTTTCAGAAAAAAATATATACAAACACACACAAAGAGTAAAAAAGGGTAGAGGAAGGGAGAGAGAATGATAAAGCAAATATAGTTGATACTTGGGGAATCAGAGGACAGGGTATTTGGGAATTCTCTGTACTATTTTTATAACTTTTCTGTAAGTCTAAAATTTTTTCACACACAAAGCTGCTCTTTTCTTAATTAAGTGTAAGAGCATAATAAGGGGCTTCCCTGGTGGCGCAGTGGTTGAGAGTCCGCCTGCTGACGCAGGGGACGCGGGTTTGTGCCTGGGTCTGGGAAGATCCCACATGCCGCAGAGTGGCTGGGCCCGTGCGCCGTGGCCGCTGGGCCTGTGTGTCCGGAGCCTGTGCTCCGCAACGGGAGAGGCCACAACAGTGAGAGGCCAGCGTACCGCAAAAAAAAAAAAAAAAAAAAAAAAAGCATAATAAGAAGTAAACCCGGCACTTACACAAAGCCATACGTTTCTTCACCACAAAGAGCTATACACAGCCTTTTAGCCTCTAACCCCTACTCATTAAAGAACCTAATAAAGTGGTTGAAATTTTAAACTTTTTTTTTTGGCCGTGCTGCAGCTTGCAGGATCGAACCCGTGGCCCCTGCAGCGGGAAGTGTGGAGTCCTACTAACCACTGGACCACCAGTGAATTCCCTGAAATTTTAAACTTTAAATGTTTGCCCTGGAAAAAAAATGACACAAACCAGGCTGAACTATTCTAATCTACTTTGAGCCTGGAAGGCTCAACTGGTTTGGAATTTTTCAATTAATATTTGTGGCTACTTTGCCACAAAAGCTACTTTCAAAGAGTGAATAGGGTTTTCAGGCATTCTGAGAAAAAAATGACTATTTTCATGGCTTCAAGCTCTAAGAAAATATTATTTCTGATTTTTTAAAAATAAATTTATTTATTTATTTATGGCTGTGTTGGGTCTTCGTTTCTGTGCGAGGGCTTTCTCCAGTTGCGGCAAGCGGGGGCCACTCTTCATCGCGGTGCGCGGGCCTCTCACTGTCGCGGCCTCTCTTGCTGAGGAGCACAAGCTCCAGACGCACAGGCTCAGTAGTTGTGGCCCATGGGCTTAGTTGCTCCGCGGCATGTGGGATCTTCCCAGACCAGGGCTCGAACCCGTGTCCCCTGCACTGGCAGGCAGATTCCCAACCACTGCGCCACCAGGGAAGCCCTATTTCTGATTCTGTTTCTCTTCTTTGTTTCCTCTTCACCCAGGGAAACTGGACATATCCCCAGTGGCAATAAGTGACTTGGCCAGCAAGGAAAGCATGAATGAATTTTTAGTGAACTGGCTCCCTCCTTAATCAAAAAGCAAACACCCCACCTTCAATTCAAATAGCACTTCAGTTCCCCCCAATATTGGCCTGAAATCTAAAGTAAAGAAACTATGTCCTTGTGTTTTTTTTTTTCCCTTGAAGCCCTTTATGAGAGAAGCAGAAATTTACTCTATTATAAATGTCTAAACTGCTATTTTTGTGGGGAACAGAACTGCATTTATGACTTTCATACAATGATATTGACATTCATGGATAGTCAGTAGTTATGTCTCACACAGACATCCTGTAGATTTTATCAGATTTAAACACCTTCGTTTTTTCACATGAAATTTCCTTGACTTAACAACACTCTCACAGCATGGTGCTAACATGACGACTCTGATTCTCCTACAGGCAAGCAAGGTCTGTATGGAGAACAAGCCTGGGACCATGACAATCACCACCCCCTCAGAGGCCAGATGGATCGACAGTTATTAATACAAAGGAGGGTGTGTTGCAGTACCTGACTGTTCTTTCAGCAGTGAACAATGCTCATCTCTTAGACTGGGCACTCCCACTGCAAAAGCTAAGCACCTAAAACCCTGCTTTCCAAATGGAATAAGAACAGAAATGTAAAATCTGACTAAAGGCTGTATTGTTGTGTTGTGCACACTGCTGCACTGTGTGTTCCAGAATTGCTGCTGAACCCCCTAACTGAAAGAATGTTTGCAGACTGTTGAAAAAGGCTTTTTTGTGGGGAGGGGGGTGTGGGTTGGGGGAGGTACAAGTGGGAGATAATCATTTATCCACTGTAACCCAATGCACAGCACTCGGGTGGCTGGTTTGCATACAGATCTTCCTGAGAACAGAGTCTTGGTCTCTCGTCCACTGCTGTAGCCCCAGCTCCTGGAACAAGTGCCTGGCAAACGCCCCAGTGGCATCAGCTTGTCTTTCATTCCTGGATCATTCCTATCCTCATATAAATGTTGTACTTTCTCCAATCTTACAGAAACACTGTCCACCCCACTGCAGGCTCTTTGAAAGAGCAATGTTTCCTGTCATCACTTCCTCCCCTCCCCATCTCTCTTCATCCCACTCAACCAGGCTTTTGTTCCCACCACATCATCTCTTGTCAAGGTCACCAACTTCCATGTTGTCAACCCCAACACATATTTCTTGGACCTCCTGTGACTTCTCAGCAGCATTTGCCACTGGTGAGCTCTTCCTCCTTTTTTTCTCCCCCCACTGAGGTATAATTGACATGTAACATTATATTAGTTTCAGATGTACAACATTATTCCCTATTTGTATATATTGTGAAAGGATCACCACAATAAGTCTAGTTAACATCCCTCACCATACATATTTACAAAAAATTTTTTCTTGTGATGAAAAAGATCTATTCTCTTAGCAACTTTTAAATATACAATATAGTATTGTTAACTGTAGTCACCATGCTGCACATTACATCCCCAGGACTTAGGTATTTTATAAGTTGTATCTTTTGACTTCATTCACTTTCTCCTTCTTGAAACACATTTAGCCTTTGGAACCCTGATCTTCCTACCTCTCCAGCCTCTCCCTAACTTCAAACAGCTGCCGTACCCAGGGTTCAGACCTCTTCTCTGTCTGTGCTCTCCCCCAGACATGTTCACCCAGTCCCGCAGCTTTAAATAGCCAGATACTGAGGACTCCCTCGCTGCTCCTTCGAAGACCTCTGGACCATATTTCCACCTGGCTACCCAACATCCCCACTCTGAATCACCTCAAACTGAGTTTGTCCAGAACAGAATTCCTGACACTCCCTCACTCCCGTTCAACCTGCTCCACCCCCAGAGTTGTCTGTCTGTGGCAGAGACTAGCCAGATGGTTATTAAATCCACTTCCTCTACCCAACAGACTACATTTCCCAGCCTCCCTTGCAACAGGGTGTGGCCACATAACTGAGTTCTAACCACTGTAAGAACCATTCAGGCTTCCCAGGCTGTCCCGTTTCAGCCTGTTTGATGCAAACATGCAGACCTTGGGAAGCCATGTGTTAAAGATGGCAGGAGATGGGTCCTCAAATCACTGCTGTCCTGCAGATCAGGAGCACCCACTGGGACTTTACATGATTGAGACAAACACTTTTACTGAGTTAAATCACTGAGATGCTGGAGTTTACCTGTTACCACAGCAACACTGCTATAATTAATATACCATCTCAGAAAAAAGGCACCACCATTCACCCAGCTGCACAAGTCGAAACCCTAGGGACTCCTTTGTAAGTCCTTTCTTTCTCACTATCCACATTCAATCCACTGATGAGGCATGAAGTCTCTACCTTCAAAATATACCCTTATCTGCCTACTTCTCTGCCACCACTTACACTCTGGCCTGAGCCACCAGATCTATCACTGAAGGACTGCACTAGCCTGTTCTCCCTGCTTGGCTTCTGTGTCCTATTCACCACAGAACAGCCAGAGTGACCTTTTCAAAACAGAAAATAAGACCAGACCCTATGTAAGTGGTCCTCGCTGAACCCTCAGACCTCCTGCTGCTTCCCTTCTCCTCACTCACCTGCCCCCTTTCCTTGCACACTCACGCCTCTGCATTTGCTGTTTGCTCTGCTGGGCATACCCCTCCAGCTGGCTCAGTCCCTCCTCATTCAGTTCTCTGCTCAAATGCTTCCTCCTGGTTGGTTTCTCACCACAAGCCCAAAAGTTGTCCCTCTGGAGCGTTCTCTAACCCCTTAATTACCTGCCTTTATTTTTCTTTGTAACACTTCTCACTACCCAAAATGAACAGATTTTATATATATTCACTCATTTGTTTACTGTCTGTACCCCTCAAATGCAGGGGTTTGTCTGTCTTCCCCCTGGACCTCAATCTCAACAGTGAGATTAAGCTTCAGAGAAATGAACAGCTGTCTAAGTTCAATCACATGTACCTTCTACATGGTGAACTCACGTGGGCCTCCTGCAAGCGGGCAATTAAAGCCCAGGATTAAGCACTCAAGTCTGATTGTGTGGCTCAAATCTCCATCCTGCCACTTATTAATTAGCTGTGTGACCTTAAGGCATTTCTTAACTAATCCTAAGCCTCAGTTTCTCCACCTGTGAAAACAGGACCTACCTCATTAGGAATAAATGAGACAATCACATAAAACCTTAAGCCCAGGCCCTGGCACCTAGTTGCATATTACTATTATTAAAAGTAACAGAGTTGATATTCAGCTGGCACACACTGGGATGGCCATATTAACTGTCTGTGACCACTCTGAATGGTTTGTGTCCACAGTCATAGTTTTAAATTATTTTTAACATCACCCCTGGTGGTAACACTAACTATAGTCCTTATGTCTCTCCTGCTTTTTAGAGCTGTGAAAGTTCTGAAAATGAACTGGCAGGCCTCTTGAAGGCCTCATTCCACATTCTATCTCATATTATTTAGTAATGTTTCCTTGCTCTTCTACTAAACTGTAAAGTTCTTTAAACACGAGGCCTATATCTTTTAATTCCTCTCTCTTCCCCTGCTCTCCCTCCCCCTCCCGATCCCTGACACTGCAGTTGGCAGTGGTAGGAATGTCGTAAGTATTCCTGAAGTAAAGTCTTGCACAAGCAATCACTCCTTGGGCACTATGTCCATACTTGCCTGAACCTAAGAATCATCCAGGACACGTGTAAAGAACACAGCTGCCAGAGCCCCAACCTACATCTACTGAACCTGAATTTGGCAGTATTGGGGGATATACCTGGGACTCTCTTTTTCTAATAAACACCCACCCCATTTTTTCATCAAACAAATTTGGGAAACATGGCCCTAAGTTATCACCCATAATTGCTTTCTTTTTGTTCTCTCACCTGTCACCTATCACCCAGGTACTGAAAAACTTCCCTGCAATATGAGGTTTTCAAACATATGTCTCACAGACACTGCTTTACTTAAAAATCATGGAAATGCTCTTTTGGGGGTTTTTTTGCATCTAAATATAGTTCCCATCTGGATATGTAATACCTTTGAAAATTGAGTTCTTATTGTACCCAAATCCTCACCCTCCTTAAATTGCACCTAAATCCAGTCTTATCTACCTACACTGGTACTAAAGTTATGACTTTTTTTCCCTTTCCCTTTTTAAATGATAATGAGTTAAGTACATCCTCCTCACCATCGTTAAACAAAAAAAAAAAAGAGGGCTTCCCTGGTGGCGCGGTGGTTGAGAGTCCGCCTGCCGATGCAAGGGACAGGGGTTCGTGCCCCGGTCCGGGAAGATCCCACGTGCCGCGGAGCGGCTGCGCCCGTGAGCCATGGCCGCTGAGCCTGCGCGTCCGGAGCCTGTGCTCCGCAACGGGAGAGGCCACAACAGTGAGAGGCCCGTGGACCGCAACAAAAAAAAAAAAAAAAAAAAATTTTAGGAGGGTCATTTTTTAGTCTTTCCAACCTATGACACATTTTAGATGATTTCACGACTGACTCATAAACAGCACACCTGGTAACAACATTAAAACCACAGAGACCCTCCTGTCCAAATCCTAACAGTTACCATCACATTGCAGAGCCCCCTCCTGAGAAAGTTACACCATTTCTGAGTAGTTAATAATAGAGTGAAGCTTTCGTGTTCAGGGCAATGACTGTTTCTGTTCCCTTTCAGTCCTAAACCAGTGTCCTTACTTCCCAAAATTACAGCGCAAGCTTTGGTCAACGCTGACAAAATAAAGGTTGCCTGAAACACAAAAGTACCGTGTGTCTCTCAAACCTTAGCTCTTTGAAATGACACGGAACAGCAGACTCTGAGTCATAGCTACCAACATTTTAATCAATTTTCTGAGAGTCCAAATGTTCCCAAGCTGGTTCTTACATAAGCTATTTCGAATAATGCATGTCCTCACGGTGGGCAGCCTGAGGGAAAGATCCTTGCCTGAGAGAGAGAGAGGTATCCGGGTAGGGGTCCCGGCTCTGCTACTTACTGGCTGGGTGAAACTGAGCAAGTCCCTCCCTCTCTCATGGCCTCAATTTTGCTAACTCCAAAAAGAAAGAGCTTGATTTAGATGACCCCTCTAACAACCTGAGAGTTGGGAGTCACCAGGATAACTAAGACCCCATTTCCATCATGGACGATTCTGAGATAACCGAGTCCAATTCTCTCGCTTCAAAGACCAAGAATCCGAAGTGAAAGCCGCCCGACTCCCAGTCCAGTGCTCTTCCCACATCACGCCGCCCCTCCCTGCAACACTAATCCCTGAGAAAGAGACGTCCAGCCCTGCCTCGGCTATAAGTGGCGGGCACACAGCCTATATCACTGGTTGGGTCTTTTTGTTTATATCTTTGTTTTTTGTCCCTTGTGGAAAGGGCAAGGAGAGAGCGCTTAGGCAAGACGCGGAACGCCCTACGCGGCGGCAGTCAAACCTGCTCGCGAGCTCCAGGTTAAGGTGAGTGCTTACGTCTCCACTCGAGCTCTCCTCAGGGCGAGCCCGCGACAGAGAAACGATTCCGCTCTCCAGACCCCAGTTTGGCCTGGGCCACCCCCCGGCAGGTCCCCAAGCAGCTGTACCTGCTCCGCCACGGCGCGACCCCGCGCAGCAGCCTCAAGAATCCCGTCCCCAAGGACGCCGCCATCTTGTCTCCAGCTTCTGGGCGGGACACGCCCCCCCCTTTTATACACGAGTCGCACGCGCGTGACGTCACGAGCCTCGAACTCACAGGGCCAATGAAGAACGCGGAGCGTGTGAGGGTGGAGCTGTCTAAGCTCCTCCCCCGGCCGCTCCGGGTACCCTCCGCCAGACACTTCCGGCAGCTAATGGGCCAGGTCAGATAGGTGCAGCCGGTGGCGGCGCTTACAGTGCTAAACCTAGACTTGGGCACAGCGTTGCCAGTTCTCCTTTTTACCTCTGACGTGCGTTTCCGCATGTGCCTGGAAAATCTGATTCACCCAAGCTCCGAGAATGGATCAACTGAGCTAAATCGTTCATTTTACGGATGGGGAAACTGAGAGCGTCCACAACTCAGCTACCGTTGACTAAGCTCTTTCTAAGTGCCAGGCTCTGTGCTGATGACTTAGCATGCATGGTGTCCCATTCTTACCTCCCATCGCTGTATTATCTGGGAGTCCAGAGACCAGAGGTCTTGGATCACCTAGAAGTGCAATTAGTCGTCGAATGAGGTGCCGGGTGTGATAGCACGTGCTCCTGCAAAGATTCCTGATCTTCAGATTTAAGAGAAAATAGACTTTTCAGTAGTATCAGCTTTTTTTTTTTTTTTTTAATAGGCAGAGACTAGAGACCGCCAGCCAGCCCTGAGAATTATTCTCATTTTAAAGATAGAGAAAACAGAGCTCAGGAAAGTTAACCATTAGAATGCTCAAGGGCACACAGCTATAAAGGAGAAAAGCTAGAATTTGAACATACATCTCTGATTCCAAAACCCATGATCTAACATGCTTCCTTTTAAGCCCTTTGCCTAGAATCTGGCTGAGTATGGGTCCACAAACTGAAGGAATACAGCTCCTCTTTTTTCTCCCCTAAGCTGCTAATAGCACTTGTCTTCACCAGGCTTTTGACACAGGAGGAGGGGTTTGTTGCCTGTTACCTGCAATTATTTCTACATGGTTATTTAAGCTCAACTAGGGCATAACCGGGCCCTACAGGGAGCCTAACAGGCATCAGATTTCCTATTGGAGAGGAGACACTTCCCTCTATGGTTTTCAAAAGTCTGAAGAGGAGGAAAAAAGAAAAGTATAGAATTGGTTTTACTATTCAATTGAGAGTAGTAACTCAAAACCAGGGGGAAGAAAAAAACGGGAGGGGGAGATTATTTCAAAATGAAATGCATTTGGGGAAATTGGATATTCACATGCAAAAGAATGAAGTGGACCCTTACTTTACACCATATACAAAAATTAACTCAAAATGGATCAAAGACCTAAGGCTAAGAACTACAACTATAAAACTCTTAAAACATAAGGGAAATTTTCATGACATTGAATTCAGCAATGATTTCTTGGATATTACGCCGAAAGCACAGGCAACAGCAAAATAAGATAAATTGTATTTCATCAAAATTAAAAAGTTTTGTGCATCAAAGGACACTGTCAACAAAGTGAAAAGACAACCCTGAGAATGGGAGAAAATAGTCACAAACAATATATCTGATAAGGGTCTGGTATCCAGAATATATAAATAATTCCTAAAATTCAACAAAAAAAAACCGAATTCAAAAATAGGCAAAGGGCTTGAACAGACATTTCTCCAAAAATAATATACAAATGACCAATAAAAGATGCTCAACATCACTAATCATTAGGGAAATGCACATCAAAAGCACAATGAGATATCATCTTCACACCCATTAGGATAGCTATTATCAAAAAAGAAAAAGGAAAATAACAAGTGACAAGTGTTGGCAAAGATTTGGAAAAATTGGAACACTTTTGCATTGCTGGCAACAATGTAAAATGGCTGTGCAAAACAATTCGGTCGTTCCTCAAAAAGTTAAACATAGAATTATCATGTGATCCAGCACCTAGGTATAATCTAAAAGAATTGAAAGCGGGGACTCAAATAGAGACTTGTACACCAATGTTCACAGCAACATTATTCACAATAGCCAGAAAGTGGTTCAATAGATGAATAAATAAAATGTGATATATCCATATAATAGAATATTATTCAGCTATAAAAGCATGTATGAAGTACTGTTACATGCTACAACAGGAATAAACTTTGAAAACATTATGGTACGTAAAATTAGCCAGACACAAAAGAACACATATTGTTTAATTCCACTTATATGAAGTGCTTAGAATAGGCATATTGATAAACACAAAAATTAGAATAAAGGTTACCAGAGGCTGAGAGGACAGGGAAGGGGGATGGGTACAGAGTTTCTGTTTGAGATGATGATTAAGTTCTGGAAATGGATAGTGGTGATGGTTGTTTAAAATGTGAATGTACTGAATGACACTGAATTATACATTAAGTTAAAAATGAATTAAAAGGTTAAAATGGTAAATTTTATTATATTTCAACACACACACAAAGCAGTTAATAACAAGTGTTGATGAGGATGTGGAGAAATCAGAATAATCTTTCTGTCCCTATATATTTCCCTATTCTGCATTTTCATATGAATGGAATCATATATGTGGACTTTTGTAACTGGCTTTTTTCACTTAGCGTAATATTTTCAGGGTTTGTTCATGTTGTAACATGTATCAGTACTTCATTCCTTTTTATGATTGAATAGTATTCCATTATATGGATAGACCACATTCCTTTATCCAGTCATAGCTATGGACATTTGAGTTATTTCCCCCTTTTAGCAATTATGAAAAATGCTGCTATAAACATTCATATACAGTTTATTGTATAGACATATAATTTCATTTATCTTCTGTGTATACCTAGGAGTGGAATTGCTGGGTTGTATAGTTTAATTGTTTGAGGAACTGACAGATGGTCTTCCAAAGTGGCTGTCCCATTTTACATTCCCACCAGTAGTGTATGAAGGTTCCAATTTCTCCACATCCTCACCAACACTTGTTACTTTCTCTCTTTTCAAAATTACTATCATTATATCCAATCTAATGGGTATGAAGTGGTGTTTCATTGTGGTTTTGATTTGTATTTCTCTGATAACTAATGCTGTTGAGAAATTTTTCATGTGCTTATTGGTCATTTGCATATCTTCCTTGGAGAAATATCTATTCAGATTCTTTGCCTGTTTTTAAATTGGGTTATTTATCTTTTTATTATTGAGTTGTAAGTGTTCTTTATATATTCTAGATACAATTCCCTTATCATATATATGATTTGAAAGTATTTTCTCCCATTCTTTAGGTTGTCTTTTCATTTCTTGATGGTGTCCTTTGAAGCAAAAAAAGTTTTTAATTTTGATGAAATCTTTTATTTTTTCCTTTTTTGATTGTGCTTTTGGTGTCATATCTAAGAATCCTTTGCCAAATCCAAGGTCATGAAGATTATACCACGTTTTTTCTGTTTGCTTTTTTTGTTTTTTGTTTTTTTTATACCACGTTTTCATGTAAGAGTTTTAAAGTTTAAAAGAGTTTTGTATATGGTGTGAGGTAAAGATCCAACTTCATCCTTTGCCTGTGGCTATCCAGTTGTCCATTGATTGATTTTCGTTTGTTAAATCAACTTGACATTGCTGGTTATTGTGTATTATCCTTTTTATCTATCACTGGATTCAATTTGCTAATATTCTTTTTTTTTTTTTTTTTTTTTTGTGGTTCTTAGCCTTTTTTTTTTTTTTTTTTTTGTGGTATGCGGGCCTCCCCCTGCTGCGGCCTCTCCCGTTGCGGAGCACAGGCTCCGGAGCGCAGGGCCAGCGGCCATGGCTCACGGGCCCAGCAGCTCCGCGGCACGTGGGATCCCCCCAGACCGGGGCGCGAACCTGGTTCCCCTGCATCGGCAGGCGGACGCGCAACCACTGCGCCACCAGGGAAGCCCCAATTTGCTAATATTCTGTTTAGGATTTTTGTATCTACTTTATGAGAGAGAATTGGACTGTTACTTTCATCTCAAACTGATTCATGTGTGTGAAGTTAGGTTCATTTTACCATACACTTATCCAGTTGTTCCACTACTATTGCTGAAAAGACTTTCCTTTCCCCATTGAATTGCATGGCGTCTTTGTCAAAATCAACTGAACATCCATGCATGGGTCTATTTCTGGGTTCCAAAGATTTCCATTTGTTCCATTGATCTATCTTAATTACGGTTGCTTTAATTATAAGTCTTGAAATCAGGTAGCATGGATTCTTCAACTTTGTTCTTCTCTTTCAAGATTATTTTGGCTTTTATAGGTCCTTTGTATTTCCATAAAAAATTTAGAATCAGTTGGTCAATTTTAGCAAAATGCCTGGTGAGATTTTGATTGGGGCTGTGTTGAAACGAGAGATCAATTTGAGGAGAATTGACATTTTAATAATATTGAGCCTCCCAATCCATGGACCTGATAAATCTCTCCATCTTTGACTGTTTACAACCAAAAATATGGTATGTAAATTAGTACTGGCATACTCATTTTTTTTTTTTTTTTTTTTTTGTTTTTTTTTTTTTTTTTTTTTTTGGTATGCGGGCCTCTCACTGTTGTGGCCTCTCCCGTTGTGGAGCACAGGCTGCAGACGCGCAGGCTCGGCGGCCATGGCACACGGGCCCAGCCACTCCGCAGCATGTGGGATCTTCCCGGACCGGGACACGAACCCGTGTCCCCTGCATCGGCAGGCGGACTCCCAACCACTGCACCACCAGGGAAGCCCCTGGCATACTCATTTTATTGCACTTTGCTTTATTGTGCTTCACAGATATTGTGGTTTTTTTACAAATTGAAGGTTTGTGGCAACCCTCTGTCTAGCAAATCTATTGGCACCATTTTCCCAAAAGCATTTGCTCACTTTGTGCCTCTGTATCATATTTTGGTAATTCTCACAATGTTTCTAACTTTTTCATTATTATTATATTTGTTATGGTGATCTGTGATCAGTGTCCTGTGACGTTACTATTGCAAAAAGATTATGACTCACTGAGGACACAGATGATGGTTAGCACTTTTCAGCAATAAATTTTTAATTAAGGTGTGTATATTTTTAGATGTAATGATATTGCACACTTAATAGACTAAAGTATAGCATAAACATAACTTTATATGCACTGGGAAACAAAAAAAACATGTGCAACTCACTTTATTGCAATATTAGCTTTATTGCGGTGGTCTGGAACCCAATGCCCAATATCTCTGAGGTATGCCTATACTTTTACTCATTCCTGGTCAATGCAAGCACCTTAGAACATTTAAATTCCATTTATTCTCTTCCAGCCTTTTGTGATGACATTGTTATACTTCATTCTATTAGATTTTGTTTTCAAGAGGATGTACATAGCAGCTGTATTTGTAAGATGCCCAAACTGGTAGCAACACAAATGTCCATCAGCGGGTGAGACTATGGACGAACAAATCATGGTGTGTTCATACAATGGAATGTGACTGTGCAACAAAATGAACAAACTCACAGGACTTGCAACAAGGAGGATGAATCTCAAAAACATTACATTGAGCAAAATAAGTCAGACATCCATAGAGTAACATTGTCTGGTTGCAGTGCTATGAAATTTAAGAGCGGGCAAAACTATAATATTAGAGGGATAGAATTCTGAATAGTTGCCTTCCTCAAGGCAGGAGCGATTAACTGGAAGGTGCCTGAGGGAACTTTCTGGGGCAATGGAAATATCTGGGTGGTGGTTACATGGGTATACATTTGTCAGACCTCATCAAATAATAAATGTTAGTTCTGTGCATTCTCCAGTGGGTAAATTATACATAAAGAAAAAGAAAATATCTGGGAAAACCAAAACCAAAAACTACTGATTTACTTTTTTTTTCCCTTTTTTTTTTTTTCAGTTTGTTCCAAGAAAACTTTTCCATTTTCTCTCTGACTTGTACTGCAGCCAAGCAAGTTTTGAAAAAAGTTTTCTACTTTTGTTTTCCAGAGACCATTTCTGGAATGATCCTTTTAAAGCCCAGGCTCGATGTACAGTGAGGGACATGACCCTTTTCTTTCCAGCCCACCTACTGTCACACCAGGTCCTAGTTGTATTAAAAGGAGGAGGAAACAGTGCAGCTGCTTGAGATAGATTCCAGGGAATTTGCCATGGTCAGTTGGAACCCTCTGCTCCAGACTCCCCTGGCTACCTCCCAGCAGCCCTTTGACATGCACTGGACTAGAGGCTTCCAGCTACTTCTGTGTTGACAATGGTCTTCTTTGGTCAGGGTAAGTATATGGATTTCATGTGCTGACAGATTTTGTTTCATCTCATTTTTCCTTTAAGTCATCTCATTTAGAAACACATTAGATTGGTGAGTCCCCTGGTAAAATCCTAGGGGGAGGTGTTTCCTGAGTACAAGTAGAGATGCTTATCCTCCAGAGTGAAGGCTGGCAAACTAGGTGTCACTGCCTGTTTTGTAGATAAAGTTTTATTGGAACACAGCCACACTCATTTGTTCATATATCACCTACAGCTGCTTTCCTGCTACAACCACAGAGATGAGTAGCTGCAAGAAAGATCATATGGCTTGCAAAGACTGAAATATTTACTATCTGACCCTTCATAGAGAAAGTTGGCTCAACTGTGGTCTAGAGCACCCTGCATGGGGGTCTCTGTCCTGGCATCAGAGATGGGGGCCGGCCACAGCCTCACAAAAAAACATAAAGGACAGGGTTTGGATATAGTTTACCAAAAGGGAAAAGTATCTCCATAGGATGATTTATGCTCTTTGACCTTCAGTTACTACCAAGAATTCAGATTGGAATCAGAGGCATCTGGATCAGGTTAACTGTCCTGGTGGAGAAAGACACAGAGGGCTTTGGAGAACTGGAAATCCTTGTGGAAAAGGCCAGGGAAGGCTTGCTGACGAGTTCAGAGGCGGCAAAGGGACAAGCAAGTACCCAGCCAGTCCAGAGAACTGGAGGTAATGACTTTCAGCACCTCAACTCATATCTGAGGCTCCACATAGGTTGTGGGCACAGAAACTTCCTATAGAAATCCGTAGCACAGTTCTGCAGGGGAAGGTCATCAACACTTCTCAACAGTGAACAACAACAAAACAAATTAAAAGACATCAAGATACAACCCTTTACATTTAAAGTATATATATAAGCGTAGACGTGTGTGTATATATATGCATATATATGTATACACATGCACGTGTTCCAACCCTCTTAAATTTTAAGAATATATACATATATGTGTCTGTGTGTATGTAAAATATTTATATATCAAAGCTTTAAGGCCTATAAAGTTCTATGATTTTAAGGCAATATGTGCCTGATTTGGGATTCTGTTCTATAAATTTTTAAAATAATAAATCAGTTCTAGATTGTGTCTAATGAGGAGAAGGGAGAGGTACTGGACAAAGAGGGAGGGAGGGAGAGAAGTTGGGAGAAAAGGAAGAAGCAGCGATGGAAACAAACACACCCATAAGGAGCTGCAGATAGGAAAAGGAGACTGTAAGGAAGGCGGCGAGTTCACGGGGGCCTCACCTCCAGCGCCCGGCCTCTTAGAGAACATTGTGAAATTTCTTCCAAAGCTGTGTTGCAGACCTAACTGTGGTGTGTGACCTGTACGCAGATAAATGTAGTTGGTGGGGCTTCTCCGGAAGCTCACAGGGCGTGTGGGGTGCGGAAGTTAGAGCAGGCAGTTCAGAGGGTGGGAGTGTGTGGGCTGAGGGAGCAGCTAAGTAGCCTGCCTGACAGGGAAGGGAGCGGGAACAGGTGGGGAAAACCTCCAGAGATCTGAAGACATGGAGGCAGTCAAGTGAAGGGGTGGGAGAAAGAATATTTGCAGCTGACGGTACAGCTTTTGTGCAAAAGCTTCAAGGCAAGAGACAGCATGGAGGATTTGAGGAACTAGAGGAAATTCAGAGTGTGGAGCGCCTGTGGGAAGCCGGGCTGGAGAGGCAGGTGTGAGGGGAGGTGTCTGGTTTGCTAGAGCAGATCCTGGGGGCAGGAATAGACCCGGGCTCTAACACTTACCACACAGGCACGGCCAATTAATGTCTTTAAGCCTCAGTTTCCTCATCTACAAAGTGGGGATTAAAAACAACACCTACGGGCTTCCCTAGTGGCGCAGTGGCTGAAAGTCCGCCTGCCGATGCAGGGCACACGGGTTCGTGCCCCGGTCTAGGAAGATCCCACATGCCGCGGAGCGTCTGGGCCCGTGAGCCATGGCCGCTGGGCCTGCGCGTCCGGAGCCTGTGCTCCGCAACGGGAGAGGCCACAGCAGTGAGAGGCCCGCGTACCGTAAATACAAAACAAAACAAAAACATCTACCTCATCAACTTGTTGTGAGGATTCAAGAAGGTAATAAACACAGAATGCTTGGCACTTGGTCAGAGCTCAACAAACGCCGAGTTACTATCCTTATGTAGGGGCGAGGGGAACCCGCAGAAGGACTTTAGGGGAGTGGTTCCACCTGACAAGTGCGAAGTTGTATTTTACAAAGATCACTTAGGCTGGCAGCAGTAGGGGAAAAACTCATCAGCTGCTGCAGAACCTGGGTTATTTGCAGCCGAGTTTGTACTCTTCCAGACCATTTTACCCTCTCCCAAAATCTGAAATGAAAATGCAAAAGGGAGAAAGATTCTCAAGACGATTCTTATCCACATGAGCCTCCACCCTCAGCATCCCAGCATGCCCGTGCCCAGAGGCAGGGATACAGGCTCCAGGTTGGGCCGCGTGGACCTACCTTCCAGGTGGATCTCACAGGAGGTGGTAACTCCTCGACTGGCCCCGCCCCGCCTGTGAGATACAGCCAATCAGACAGCGCGAGGTCAGCAGTGGGTTTGGCTGCACCAGAAAAGCTCCCGGTTCACCTGCGACTGGTCCTTCGAAGAGTAATTGAAGGGAGGGGAATTACGAGGTCTTCAAATACTCAGAACCGGCAGGATGAAGAGGACCTCGGCCGCTCTGTCAAGCAACAGGGTCTGTTAATAAAGACGGCCATTCATTCAGCCATTCAGTGTTTACTGAGCCCCTACGACTTATACCAGGCACTGTTTTAGGTGCCTGAGGGGTCACAGGAGGGACCAGAGAGGAGCCTCAAAAATAAAGCGTCGGGGAGTTCCCTGGCGGTCCATTGGTTAAGACTCCATGCTCGCAATGCAGGGGGCACGGGTTTGATCCCTGGTCGGGGAACTAAGATCCCGCAGGCTGCAGGGGCGGCCTGAAAAAAAAAAAAAGAAAAAAAAAAAAAGAAAAAGAAAGCATCAGAAGGAGGATGTGGGGTGGGGGGAAGATACACTTTTAGGAAGAGTGATCTGGGAAGGCAGAGATCTGAACAGTGCCTGCGGGAACCATGTGGCCATGTGGGAGAAGAGCCCCTCTGGGCACGGGACGCTGGGTGAACATATCATAGGGAGGACCATGCCTGCGCTGGCCAAGGAACTGCAAAAAGGCTCCGCATGGAAGTCCTATACAAACGGCTTCCACCTCAGGAAAACGCAGAAGCAGAAGCACCGGCTGACAGCAAGGAGGGAGAAGACGCTGTAAGTTTGAGAAGGATGTTAGAAAGACTCACAGGTGACCCTGAAAGTTGCTTGAAGTATTGGGAATTTTCTAGGACACTTCTCAAGAGAAGTCGCAGAAGGAACTGAAGAAATGAGGTCTCCATCATGTGAAGAGGGCAGGACACGGTGGAGGTTTCTCCCATCGGTTTGGACCTCTTACTCTCAGGAGGCCCTACCAAGGCTAAGATTCTGTGATGGGGGTGCTAAAGGAATGACAGGGCCGTAGGTGATCATTGGCCTCTTCCTTCTAAAGGAAGAAAAATTGTAGAGAGGATTCTTCTCCAGGTAATTGTGAAACCTAAGCAGCAGAAACACAGCTGCCAGGCAGGAGGACAGAGAGAGGTCTTGACTGTCGAAATCCAAGAATTGGAAGGCGGCCAGGAAGGGACATTGGGCACTGCTTTCCCTCTGGACAGAGGAAGAACATCCTCAGGAATCTCGCTTCTTTCTGGAACACATAGGCGTGGTGTTAAATAGCCTTGTTTTCAGTCATTCTTTCACCAGTTTCCACTGGTTAAACAAAGAGTTGAGAATCAGAGGACTCACAGCCTAACCTCATGTATAGCTGGGAAGGACATGAGATAAAAGGCAAGACCTTTTTATTTTTTTAAGACCTTTTAAAAAGTAAATGAATGTACTCCACCATATTTATACTCTCCCAAGTAGCCTCCTTAGCAAGCTAAGCTCTTATTCCAGATATGTTGCTAATATTTGACATTTTGACCTGAATTTTTTTAAAATTAATTAATTTATTTTTGGCTGCGTTGGGTCTGTTGCTGAGCACAGGCCTTCTCTAGGTGCGGTGAGCAGGGGCTACTCTTTGTTTCAGTGCATGGGCTTCTCATTGCAGTGGCTTCTCTTGTTGTGGAGCACAGGCTCTAGGAGTGTGGGCTTCAGTGGCTGTGGCTCACGGGCTCAGTAGTTGTGGCTCGCGGGCTCTAGAGCGCAGGTTCAGTAGTTGCGGCGCATGGGCCCAGTTGCTCCACAGCATGTGGGATCTTCCCGGACCAGGGCTCGAACCCGTGTCCCCTGCATTGGCAGGCGGATTCTTAACCACTGTGCCACCAGGGAAGCCCCATTGACCTGAATTTATTATTGCTTTTTCATTTCCCAGCCATGTGAGAAAATAAACACTATTCAAAAATCACACCTAGAATACTGGCTCGGCATCCCTACCCAACTTAACTGGGTGTGACTCATCTGAGTCTTGGCTGTTTCCAAATACGAAAGTCCCTCACAAGAGATGATCTGCCACCTGAGTAAATTTTAAAAGCTCCATGACAGTCTTGGAAGGCCACCCAGAGGTGGAGCTCTACACATGTTCTGAGCACAGCGCAGTCCTCAGAAAATGGTGACCGCTTTGGAAGGGAAAATGCTTGTGTGATATATATAACTTTGGAATGTTTTATTAAAAACCAACAACAGCAACCTCATATTACAGGTAGAATTTTAACTTATTATGAAGCCATAAGAATAAAATAACAGCCTTGAGAGTTATTTGAAAGGTTTTCCAAAAAAAAATTCCTTTTTATTTTCATAAATTAACACACATAACAGTGGGAATTTTCGAGTCACAAACTACCAAACAGAAAAGGAACTGCAGGGGCATCATGTATGCCAATGTTACCAAAAATGTACAAATTTCACTGAACTATTGACCATGATAATATACACACTTCAGGCAGCTATTTACTGGCCTAGACCAGCCCAAGGAGATGCTGAGGCCTCTTGCCAAGAATTAAAATCCGATTCAGCACCAGAGAGGGGCTCGTGGAAACACACAATGAACAAGCATCCAATCTGAGAGAGTGCTGTGCTAGATGGCAGGCTATGCGGGGACCCTCACTTCACAATAAAAATAGCCTTTGCTGCTCAATTTGTGGCTAGATGATAGTACTAAACTTTGATTTCAGTAAATTAAGCCTTCTTCCCAGCCAGCTTTTTATACAGGAAGTTCAGTCATGGCAAGGAGCCCTTCCCTCGCATGAATCCAGGAAAGGATACTCCGCACCTCTGGCCAACTACTTAAAGACTCTGGATACAGCCACCCACGATGTGGTGTTTCAGAGGTCCTTTCCGTGATACCTGGGTCGGGGAAGCTTACAAAAACAAAACACAAGGGAATTAAAGAAAGCACCAACTGCATACTCTGCCCCCAGGGAATGGGAGAAAAGTTCCACCGTCTAAAAGTTGGTCTTTCGCGGATCTTGATGTACATTAATTATGATATGAAATCCCAGCCTGGAGACGGAGCACTGGCTCTGCGTTCCATCAGGCCGCACCAAGCCTTGGACCGGCAGCCCCAGTCCTGCACTCTGTGCAGCCCTTAGCCTGGCTGACAGGGAACCAGCCACAGGGGGAGGATCATGCCCAGAGGGTGGGATCTAGAATCTACCTCAGGTTGGCTCTGGCACTCGCGCAAAAGACCCTTTCAGGCAAAATTGTGACAAAGTGTCATGATTTTCACAGCTCTTGGAGGAGCGCTGTTTCAGGATTCACAGCATGAGTTTCTGAGCTCTTCAGGCTCCGAGTAAGGCAAACGCTGTATGTCTCTCCACCGTACCTCCCTCAGCTGTAGCTCTTAGAATAAGGTCAGTAAAAAAAAAGTGGACATAATCAGCTTGAACAGGTGATGAGGTACATTTAAATTAATAGAGAAATGAAGCTGGAAAGGAAACCAAAAGAAAAGAGGAGTGGGGAGGTGAGGGGGCAAATATAGCTATAAACTGACAAATGGAAAACACTATAGTTGAAAGTTTCAGTGAAAAGCTGACGTGCAGAACCCTGATTGGACCTGAGATTTCTCCTCTTTCCCATATTAAAAACACTAAGTGTCTTTGGGTGTTAAGTCCCCATATACTCAGAAACTGTACCAACTCCCACCCCAGAACCAGACCTCCTGTAGCTATGCGCAGGTGGCTGGCTCCGAGGACCACAGACAGCACTGCAGCTGGCTAGGCCAATGGTAAAAATGGATGTTAAGACAGGTGTGGCTGAGCACGGCTAGAACCCGATGTGGCAACTTCAGGTAAGCAATTTCAAGTTTGCAGTGGGGGCCCCTTCTTAACTTTGGAATGAGGAAGGGCCTTGGCCAGATGCAAGCCAAGAATTACAAGGAGAGGGTTGGCCTCAGTGGAGCTTTTTCCTATGTTCCCAGGACAAGGAAGGAACCCAGGTCTCCACTTCCTCCAAGCCCCCATTCCAAACGCCAATGTTCCAAATCATTGCTCCTGGCCCTGACAAGTGCCACTCCTGCAACGGGCAAACTTGAAATTGTATCTCCGTAATGTTGGTGATGCCACAGCTGCACCCAAGTCAACTTCAGTCTGCCACGCTTGCCACGTTGCAAACCTGTCTACACTGGCAATGGAGCTGACAAACAGGGCTCTGTAGATTTGCTGGGAGTTTGCAAGCTGTGCAGCAGGAGCTTCCTAAAAACGTTTGTACAAGGGCACAAACTCATCCCACTCCCTTAAGCAAAAAGACAGAGAGAAGCATTTGTGTCTAAGGACCCCGTCCCAGGAAGGAAGAGGTATTGAGGGGAAACACAGGTCGTGTCTACAGTCTGGGCAAAGCGAATGCACAATGGCAGCATCTGGTTTGCATTGTTCAGAGTTGGTGCGGAAGCCGGGCTCCCCTCTAATGCTACGTGGCTGTGGCCTTAGAAGCCTCCGTGGATCACCAGGTGTGTATTTCACTTACTAAATGCTGTCTGAGGCAGTGGGCCTACAAGACAGACGTGGCACTTCGTTTTTCTCGCACTGTCAGTTTTTCTGCTCCAGTGTGGCACAGACTGTCAACCTGCAAAGGAAAGGCACATAGAAACCCCCACCCCCACCCCATCCTCCCATCCCCTGACAGACGGGGAAACCAAAGGGACCCAGGAGACATGATCCAGGACGGCACCACTCACTCCTCTCACAGACTGACTTGAAAATGTCTCTGGAGCTTTGACAGTTCCCATTGGCGCTGCTCCGCGGCAGTGGCTCCTGGGAGGATGGGAGAGGTGACCAGTGTCCTGAGGCTGGGCTTAGCATCCCACTCACCAGCCAAGGAATGTTAATTCTCTGCACTCTTGTTTTGAGAGAGAGAGAAAGAAAGAGAGAGAGAGAGAGAGAGAGAGAGAGAGAGAGAGAGAGAGAGAAAGAGAAAAGATAAAACACAAGGTAAGGGGAGGAGGGGAAGCAAGGCAAGGGCACACAGGCCTTAAGTGGGAAAGGAATGAAATCTCCGGGCTTGTGGCCTCACACAGCACGCTTCTGGTCCTTTGCCCACAAACTGCCGAAGACAGAAACGGAGAAACCCAGAGACCTCTGTCTGGCATTCTACCAGACTTCCAGTAGGTCTGATGCAGGAGCCCAGAGTACAGTGAGCTGCCCTCCAAGAGGGCTGGCCATGAAACTTCGTGACCCCAGACTGTCCTCCTCCCCACTATGGAGCGGGCTGCTCTGGCAGCTGCGAACACTCTGGGTTGGCTTCATCACCACCTGAGCTGTAGTGGATGCCTTTGTCATGTACCACCACTTCAGATGAAACCCACTAAGACCACACGCAAGCTTCCAACTTTTTAAATGACTGGGGGAGAGACCTGCTCTTACTTCCGTCATTAAAATAAATACACCTACTTAAGCAAGAATGAGAACCCAGAGGAGAAATGAGATGCACTAGGAGCTAGAGGCGGGGAAGGGGCTGCTTGAACACGTCAACGGGAAAACGGCTCTCGGCCGCCCCACACCACGCACCGACAAACCAGGTCAAATGCCTGTCGTGTGTTCTGAAGACATGTACTGTCTTTCTCCTTGATGTCTTAAAAAACTGCTTTAAAATCACATTTAAAGGCTCCAAACATGCAGCAATAATTAAAAAAAAAAAGGGAAATAAAACAAATGAAAATAATCAACACCACCACATTAAAAAGTGCAACTTACTTCGAATGGGGCCTGGACGGGCTCTTCTGGCACTAGTGACCCACAGTCACAGAGGGGAGAAAATGATGGGGAAAAGTCACATACACACACACACACACACACACACACACACACACACACAGAGACACACCTGGTTCTGGACAGATGGACTCAAAGGATTAGAAAACACAGTAGCTCATCTTTCCTCAACTACTAAAATGAGCCGGTGAGACCACACGGGACAGGACGCCAGGTCCCCCTCCCTAGGCCACATGTCTAAATAATCTTGGTCTAGCACCACCGTAAACGACGTGGAACTTTCACATGGACGTGCAAATGCTGTGAGTCCTTGGAAACCTAGTGTTACTGAAGGTATATGGTGTCCTCCTCCGTGGATGGCAGAGTGTGTGGGGAGGAGGCCGACATCATTCAGGACCATTTCCAGGAGAAAGGGAGCGTTCCTGAGGTTCTATACTCAGCAGTACAAGTTAGAGGACCCTCTTTCACCAGTTCCTAAAAAGGCTGCACCTTGAAACAGGTAAAAATCCATAGTCTGAATTCTGAGTGGTTTGGGCAGTAGGGCAAAATTAGGCAACCTCTTCCAAGGAGGCCGGGAAAGTCTAAAGTTGAGACCCCCCCACCTGAATCGCTTCTCAACAACCAGACGACCGCTCCTGCTCCTCCTCTTCCTTGGCAAAGAAGGTCTCCAGTTCCATCAGTTTCTGTATCAACAGAGCATCCAGCTCTTGACTCTGCAGTGCCGCCTTCTGGGCCCGGGTAAAGCTGCCTGCCACCTTGACCTTACCGCGAGCCCTCCTCTTCCGTGGGACTGTGAAATCCTGAAACTCCAGAACTCGCTTCCTCTTCTGCTGGCTGATGGAGATAAGTGTACCATTCCGTTCCTTAGGTTCCTCAAAGATGGTCTCTAAACACCTAAGGGTGGAGCACAAAACAGAATCACCAACATGCTCACCCTGGGCGTCACCAACCCTCCCACTCAATGGGCGCTAAAGGCTAACTGCTCCTGACAGCTCTTTCCTCTGGTCTGCAGCTATTTTTTGATGACAAAACACATATATCTATGAATATGCAGTACAAGCACATAGTGAAGAAATTTAAACTGGACAGGAAGGTAAAGAATAAAAATAAGATGAACCCCCTACTCCCCACCCCGGCAACAGCAGCAACAGTGTTTTGTGTATCCTCCCAAAGTCACTCAACGTACAGACATGCAAAGGTAAGCATGTATCATCAGAGGTCAGCCCTTTTGTGTAAAGGGCCAGGTAGTAAACATCTTAAAATTAACGAGGCACACAAGTCTCTGCTATATATTCTTTTTTGTTTTTTAAACAACCCTTTAAAAGGATAAAAACCATTCATAGCTCACAGGTCTGGAAAAAAAGAAAGAAAACGGGTTGCTGGTTGGACCTGGCCTGTAGTTTGCTGACCCACAGCATCTATCCAACACTTTGGTTTCTTCTTTACTCAAATGGCAGCAAACTACATGCACTGGCCTATGCATTGTGCCACTCTGACCTATCAATAATGTTTAAGATTGCCCCAGCTGGGTACACAGGTATCTGATTCATCCTTTTAAATGGCTATGCAGTGTATCCCATTACAAGGATGGACTATAATTTAATGAGAACCCTATAACAGATATTTTAAGTTGTTTTCAATCCTTTCCTATTATTTAGCAATGCTGCAATGAATAGTCTTATATCAATGCCTTAGAGTTTTATCTTCTAGGATAAAACTCTCCTGCTACATCCTGTACGCTACAGGAATTTAATAAATGTTCAATGACTTGAACTGAATTTAGACGCAAAGGTAGCCAAGTGAAATGCCTTCTGTACTTGGGTTTGGAGTCATATCTGAAGATCAATGATTATTAGTCCTGAAGACAGCTGGCATATTTGCTAAAAACGCAAGTACAAACGAAAAGGAGACTACCTAACCTGATACACATCTCTTTCCCATCCTACCACCGACCCCAATTCAACTGCTGGGAACTAAAAATACCAATTCTAGTTATTTTCAAGACCCCGGTATTGGAAGAACTGAACATAAAACCCTTTCCGAAGCACAAGGATTGGAAATTTACATTGATCATTTCGGAAGCCCCCGCAATCTATTATTTCCTGCTCATAGGTACTTACCTGTTTGCAGGAGGAGATTTATAATTCTTGTTGGTATATATTTCTTCTAAACTAAACTCCTTTTTCTTTAACCTGAAAAGAGAAAAAAATAAATTCTTCATGGTCTCTTAAGAGAGACAAGATTGGTTTCCCAACTCTATGCTTTCCATTCTTTTACTTTCCAAGAGTAAAATATGAGTCCTAGATGTGTCTCATGAGAACAATGAGTACTGGATCTTCTTTTCCAGGGCATCAACCTTCAACTTTGTGAGATTTGATCCAGTTATACTTACTTGGAGGGATATAACTGGATTTGTACCTATTATCTTAGTTTACAGCTTCTTCTTTTCCTACTTTTTCAATGTTTCTTCTGCTTAATTGACTGCTCTTTTTTTATTCTCCTCTCCTGGCTTGAAAATTATACATATTCTGTTCTTTTAGGGGTTGGCTAGAATTTTAATGAGCATATTTAACTTATAAACCCTTCTCTCAAACAACACAAAGTCCCTGGAACCTCTAAGTCTGATCAATACTGTCCCAATTTGTGAAGTGTCCTATTCTGCCTTTTTATTTTGTAATTTTTTGTGTGTAAGAAATCACGTCATTTGGTCTGTGGCTTCCCCAGTCTAGATTTTCTTGATTACATCCCACTGATGTCATTTAACATGCTCCTCTGACCCAAACATATGGGAAACACTACAGGTATTTCCTATGGACTGGTAATTAAATAGAGAGGTATGATCAGATTTAGGTGTTCCGGGTTTTTTGATAGACTTTTAGGTGTCCATCACGAGGGACATGATACCCAGCTGTCACCCTTTTTGTGTATTAGCAGCCAGCCACTGATAAACATTGAATATATTTATTAGTTCTTTAGGATTGTACATGGTGACAGTCTATCATTCTTCCGGGAGGAATCTTCCATCTAAAGAAAACTTCATGCTTATCCATGCTTTGGTAACCCTGAGGTACCGTTTGCACAGGAAAAGTGGGTTGTGTGCTTGGTTCTTTCCCTTTATTTACCGGTTTACAAAACAATGAATTGTTTCCCTATTATCATCCAAACACGGCCAGTGAGTTGTGAACTCATTCATTATGAACTATTGGACTGAAACATATCTCATGTGCTTCAATCTACTGCAGTTATTATTCCTTTTGACGCTCAGACTGTCTCATCTGTGGCAGTGAGAGTCTCTTCAAATTGGTTCCTGCGTCTCTCCGACATGACCCCAGTCGCCTCTTGAGAGCTCATCACTTTCTGGCACAAGACAGTCTATACTCGTGCATTTCCTGCCCTAGACCTGTAGCCGGTCTTCAAGGAGCCCTGGTTCACATATCATAAAATTCACCCTATTATTTGTTTATTTTTATGAGTGTGCTCAATCTGTTTGTTCACTCTTAGTTTTTGGTACTATGTAGAAGATAATAGCTTCAACCTTCAGGCCACCACTTAGTAGAAACTTATTTTCAGACAGCACAATACCTTTATTACAAAAGAGCAAATTATTATAAAGTTTCTGTGCTTTAAACCTTTTTCAGATAAGTTAAGGAGTGACTGAACAGCACAGCAACAAACTTTTCGGCATTGTGCTTTAGTTTCTTCCTGGCTTTTTGAAAATCTTAATTGAGGTTCAGTTTGGTTCAATTCCAATTCAGCAAAGAACATGCTTGTGGAAAAAATACATAAATAATAGCATGGATAAGATTTTTCACAGGGATTTCCAACAAACAACTGTTACTTTGCTTCTTAACAACAGCAATAGCTACGTGAGATTAAGGATGTCAGATGGGTAGTTGGAAAGTGAAAGATTAGGCTTCTGACAGTCATTCTGATGAGCAAATCAGGGCAGTGTGCACCCATGTCCAGTTTCTGAGCTCAGGTGAGTGCTGAAGCGCCAAGTTCAGATTCTGGGATTCCTAGGCTCTCAACAAGCTTTGCCTTCCTCAGAGGGGCTTCACTCACTGGAGGTGGTGGGATGGGTAGACGTCCTCAAAAGTAGACACTTCCTGTGCAGATGCCACTTTGCCCAGAGTGGCTCTGGCAAGAGTCTACGCTCGAGCATCTTCTGTCTGGTGGTTCCTTGCTCCCTCCATCTCTTGATCTGTTTTTACGACTTGATTTCCCTCCGGTAAAGAAGCACCTTGAGAAAATTCTAAAGCAAGGTTGTGCTATTCTACTATTGACAAAACTGAGGCTCTGAGGGGCTCACTCGGGGGTCAAGCCCTGGTCCCTGGGGTCTCCTGTGAGGACCATGCCACTGTGACCCCCAAAGCACATTGCTGTGCTCATGCCGTGGCAGATCTGGCCCCTGTAAAGATGTGGCGGGGCCTGGTGGTCAGTGGGTGCAGCGCTCCTGATCCTGTGCTGGAGCACCTACAGGGTCTCCTCACAGCCAGGTGATGGTGGCCCTAAAATTCACCCTTTAAAGTGTACGGTTCAGTGGATTTTCGTAGAGGCACAATGTTATTCATCACCACTAATTCCAGAACATTTTCACAACCCACAGAAGAAACCCTGGACCAAGAAGCAGTCACATCCACCCTCTCCTACTCCAGCACCTGGCAACCACATATCTACTTTCTGCCCCTATGGTTCTGCCTATTCTGGATACTTCATACAAATGGTATCATACAGTATGTGCCCTTTGGAGTCAATCTTTCACTTAGCACACTGTTTCCACGGTTCATTCATGGTGTAGCACGTCTCAGTACTTCTTTTTAACGTTCTATGGATAGACCACCTTTTCTTAATCTATTCATCAACTGATGGTCATTTTTTTTTTTTTTTTGCAGCATACGGGGCTCTCACTGTTGTGGCCTCTCCCGTTGCGGAGCACAGGCTCCGGACGCGCAGGCTCAGAAGCCATGGCTCACGGGTCTAGCCGCTCCGTGGCATGTGGGGTCTTCCCGGACCGGGGCACGAACCCGTGTCCCCTGCATTGGCAGGCAGACTCTCAACCACTGCGCCACCAGGGAAGCCCTGGACATTTCGATTGTTTCTACTTTTTAGCTGTTATGAAGAATATTGCTATGAACATTCATGTACAAGATTCTGTGTGAACATGTTTTCAATTCCCTTGGACATATACCTAGAAGTAGTGATATGGTAACTCTGTCTAACATTGTGAGGAACTGCCAAACTATTTCCCACAGTGGCTACACTATTTTACATTCCCACAAGCAATGTATGAAGGTTCCAATTTCTACCCATCCTCAATGCACTTATTTTGTTGTTTTTATTTGTAAAAAAATTACTGCCATCCTAGTGGGTGAGAGCCATCTTGTGGTTTTGATTTGCAGTTCCCTAATGACTAATGATGCTGAGCATCATTTTTTGGCCGTTTATCTACATCTTCTTTGGAGAAATGCCTGTTCAGAATCTTTGCCTACTTAAAAAAATTGCGTTGCTGTCGCTTTGTTGTTGAGTTGTAAGAATTCTTTATATATTGTGCATACTAGAGCCCTATCAGATATATGACTTGCAAACACTTTTTCTGATTCCGTGGGTTATCTGTTATCTTACAACAACAAAATAAAACAAAAAAGACTTATTTAGAGCAGTTTTTGTTCATAGCAAAATTGAGTGGACAGAGTTCTCATATACACCCTGCCTGGAACCCCCTGCAACTCCCCTACTAAGCACAGCAACACCTATTATCAACAGCCTGCGCCAGAGTGGAACATTTGTCACAACTGATGAACCTGCAATGACACATCATAATCACTCACAGTCCATGGTTTACATTAGGGTTCACTCTTAGTGTTGCACATTCTGTGGGTTTGGAGAAATGTATAATGACATGTATCTACTATTACAGTATCATTCAGAATCATTTTCACTGCCCTAAAAATTACTGTACTCGCCTATTCCTCCTTCCCTCCTCCCTATTCCATGGCAACTATTGATTCATTGACAGTCTCCACAGTTCTGCCTTTTTCCAGAATGTCACATAGCTGGAATCATACAGTATGTAGCTTATTCAGACTGGCTTTTCACTTAGTAGTATTTCAGTAAGGTTTCTCCATGTCTTCTTCATGGCTTAAGAGCTCATTTCTCTTTAGCATTGAATAATATTCCATTGTCTAGATGTACCATGATTTAGTATCCATTCACCTACTGAAGGACATCTTGGCTGCTTGCAAATTCTAGCAATTATGAATTAACCTGCTGTAAATATTTCTGTGCAGGTTTTTATATGAATGTAAGTTTTCAACTTATTTGGTTAATACCAAGGAGCATGATTGCTGGATCGTACGGTACGAGTATGATTAGTTTTATAAGAAACCACCAAACGCTTCCATTCCATTGGTTTACTTTTTATTTATTTATTTTTTTGGCTACCACACAGCTTGGCTTATGGGATCTTAGTTTCCCAAACAGGGATTGAACCGGGGCCCTTGGCAGTGAAAGCACGGAGACCCTGACCACTGGAGCATCAGGGAATTCCTTATTCCATTTTTTTAAAAAAAATAAATTTACTTATTCATCTTTGGCTGTTGGGTATTCGTTGCTGCACGCGGGCTTCTCTTGTTACAGAGCATGGGCTCTAGGTGCGCAGGCTTCAGTAGTTGTGGCACGTGGGCTCAGCAGTTGTGGCTCTTGGGCGCTAGAGTGAAGGCTTAGTAGTTGTGGTGCATGGGCTTAGTTGCTCCACGGCATGGGGGATCTTCCTGGACCAGGGCTCGAACCCGTATCCCCTGCATTGGTAAGCAGATTCATAAACACTGCGCCACCAGGGAAGTCCCCTCCGTTGGTTTTATGTCAATCCTTATGCATTACCACACTGTTTTGATTACTGAAGCTTTGTACTAAGTTTGTGTATGTGTTTTTCTTTTACTGTGGTAAAATATACAGAACATACAATTTACCATTTCAATTATTTTTAACTGTGCATGTAGTAAGTTTTGAAATGGGTTAGTGTGAGTCTTCTACTTTGTTCCTCTTTTTCAAGGTTGTTTTGCCTATTCTGGGTCACTTGTATTTTCAGGATTTTTAGGATCAGTTTGTCAATTTCTGCAAAAAAAGGTAGTCGACATTTTATAATAGGATTGCAGTAAGCTGTAGATTGCCTTGGATAGTACTAACTTCTTGACAGCATTAAGTAGCCCAATCTATGAATGGATGTCTTTCCATTTATTCAGGTCTTTAATTTCTTTCAACAGTAGTTGGTAGTTTGTAGTGTTTATTGAACAAGTCTTACACTTTGTTTGTTAAATTTATCCCTAGGTTTTTTTTTTTTTTTTTTTGATGCTACAGTAAATGGAACTGTTTTCTTAATTTCATTTTCAGATTGCTCATTGCTAATGTATAGAAATACGTTTTTCTTTTTCTTGTATCTTCATCTTATATCGTGCAAACTCGCTGAATTCATTCACTAGCTCTAATAGTGGATTCTTTAGGGTTCTTTATATACAAGATACTGAAAAGATAGTTTTACTTCCTTTCTGAGTGCTATCTCATTTTCTTGCTTAATTGCCCTGTCTAGAACCTCTAGCAGAATGTTAAATAGAAATGGCTAGAGTGTGGGCTTCCCTGGTGGCGCAGTGGTTGAGAATCTGCCTGCCAATGCAGCGGACACGGGTTCGAGCACTGGTCTGGGAAAATCCCACATGCCGCGGAGCAACTGGGCCCGTGAGCCACAATTACTGAGCCTGCATGTCTGGAGCCTGTGCTCCGCAACAAGAGAGGCCGCGATTGTGAGAGGCCCGTGCACCGCGATGAAGAGTGGCCCCCACTTGCCACAACTAGAGAAAGCCCTTGCACAGAAATGAAGACCCAACACAGCCATAAATAAATAAATATATTTTTTAAAAATTAAAAAAAAAAAAAAGAAATGGCTAGAGTGAATATCCTTGTCTTGTTTCTGATCTTAGGGGACATCTTTCAGTCTTTTACAATTAAGTAGGATTTCTGCTTTAGGTTTTTGGGTAGATGCCCTTTATTCATTTGAGGAAGTCCTTATTTCTCTCTCTCTCTCTCCCTTTTTAAAAAATATTTAATTTGGCTGCACCAGGTCTTAGTTGCGGCACGTGGGATCCTCGCTGTGGCATGCGGAATCTTTAGTTGTGGCATGCGAACTCTTAGTTGCGGCATGTGGGATCTAGTTCCCTGACCAGGGATCGAACCCAGGCCCCCTGCATTGGGAGCTCGGAGTCTTAGCCACTGGACCACCAGGGAAGTCCCTCTTATTTATTCTGAAGTTTATGGAGTGTTTTTATCATGAAAGGGTGTTGGATTTTGTCCAGTGCTTTTTCTGCATCTAACGAGATAATCATGTGCTTTCCCCCTTTTATTCTATTAATGTGGTATACTCCATTGATTAATTTCCTGTGTTCAACTAACCTGGCATTCCTGGCATAAATCCCACTTGGTCACATGTATAATCATTTTGTAATATGTTGCTGGATTCTGTTTGCTATTATTTTGAAGATTTTGATGTATACATTTATAAGGTTCCCTGGCTTCTTTTAAGATTATCTCTTTGTCTTTGAAACTCTGAAGTTAGGTATGAAATTCTTTTTATTGATCCTGCTTGGGATTAGTATCTTTTGCCAGTATACTAAAACACATGGAATTACATAGTATGTGAACTATTTCTCAATAAAGCTGTTTAAAATTTTTCATTTAGATGCTGCTTTACTGAGGTGTAACTGACACACAGAACTGTAAGATATTTCAAGTGTACATTGTGATGACCTGATATATGTATACACTGTGAAAGGATTCCTCCTATCTAGTTAACTAAGAGTTTGTGTTTTGACTTTGTTTACAGTTGGTTTCTTTTTTTTCCCAGCAGAAGTGATAGATTTTTATGACATATATTTTTCAGATTTTTATTTTATGGCTCTGAATTTTGTGTTATACTTAACCATTTCCTATAGTTTCTTCAATTATTCTTACAGCTTCATTTGTTTACATTTAAGTCTGATTTTATTTGGAAGATATTCTGGTGAAAGGTCTAAGGTAGAGATCCAGCTTTCTTCTTCTTCTTTTTAATATTTATTTATTTATTTATTTTGGCTGCACCAGGTCTTAGTTGGGGCATGTGGACTCTTAGTTGTGGCATGCAGGATCTAGTTCCCAGACCTGGGATCAAACTCATGTCCCCTGCAGTGGAAGCGCACAGTCTTACCCACTGGACCACCAGGGAAGCCCCCCAGCTTTATTACTCCTAGAATGGCCACCCAGCTGTCCCAGTAGCATTTTACTGAATAGTCCATCTTTTCACCACTGATTTGAGGGGACACCTTTGTCACATACTAAATTTCTCTATGTATTTGTGTCTAATTATGGACTTTGTTTTACCAATTTGTATATTTATGCTCTGGCATCATACTGTTTTAATTATTGAGACTTGACAATATATTTTAAGATCTCTTAAGACTAGTACTCTTATTTCACTCCTTTTCTGAATTTTCCAGGCTATTCTTGCTTCTTTATTTTTATAATTGTGTTAAATACATGCCTTTCCATTTATTCATATCTCTTCCTAAAAGAACAGTTCTTGGTCAAGTGAATGTGTTTATTTAAATTTTTATTGTTTACTGGAATGTACCAGTTATCTAATTACTGCTTCTCAGCTCAGAATGCGCCCTCAGTACCTGCTCTGTGACAATGCATCTTGGACTCCTAATGCATTTCTTCTTCACAGTGAGTTGGTGCTGAGCTTCGGCAGAAGGAGGCACTGGAGAACACTGGAGGAGCAAAGGAGCTTTTCTTCTTGTGCCTGACACATGGCCCATCATGGGTGCACGTGTACTGGGATGTCTGGGGCGAGGCCGGATGGGGACAGTTGCCCCAGCTGTACAGCCAGAGTGTGGAGCACCCCCCAGTGCCCCTGCAGCACTAGCCTGGTGACCACCACACCACAGATGGGGCATTCAGGGACTGAAGCCCATAGTGGGACCCCAACATCCTGAGGGTTGTTTCCTGTGACTCTCCTGGAGCAAACGCCACATGCCCCAGGCCACGCACCTGCAGCAGCACCCTGACACCCCAGGTGCCTGCCCTCCAGCCTCAGCTCATGCCCTAGAAGGCTGTTGTTGTTTCCTGCTCGCCCAGCTCTGGCGTTAGCAACCTGGCCATCTGATGGGCTGCAACCACACCTTCTCCAACAAAGTCAGACTCCAATCTGGGGGAGAGGGGCCCCTTCTCCCTTGGCCCTAGGATGCCCTTCAGAATTCTCGGTACACCTTAACAGTTACTCTCCTGTTATACTTTAACACTTTAAACTTCCCCTGTTTAAAATACTGTGTGGTTTCTGTCTCCTGACTGGACCTAGACTAATAACATGATACTAAGGTAAAAGCCCTATGGTTTTGCTAGCCCAGGGGTCCTCACACCAGTGTACTACAAGACTTTCCACAGACACACTGAAACCCAGCTCTAGGGTAATCAATCTCCCGATCTTTAATCTCCTGCACATGACACACCTGAGAAGTGTCCTTACACTCATGTAGATGTCTCCATTCCCACAAATTCTTTTTTTTTTTTTTTTTTTTTTTTGCCACGCCACACGGCATGCGGGATCTTAGTTCCCCAACCAGGGATCAAACCCATGCCCCCTGCAGTGGAAGCACAGAGTCTTAACCACTGGACCGCCAGGGAAGTCCCCCCACAAATTCCTTTAGAATAGCCCCTATCCACCCTGAATTCTACTTTGGTATCGGAATAAAATGACTGATCTCACTAGGCCCTCCTCAGATATTAATGAAATCACCGTAAACCTGTCTTGGACGTGTCTTTCCCCACCTTACACACAGTTCTGCTAAGAGAAGAGCAGCTTTAGCGAGAGGGGACTCAGCCTAATTTCAGATATGGTGTGGAATGGGGCTGTCAGAGGGACTTTGCCTCACTCACCTCCTGACTATCATCAAACAATGCCTACTTAAGAAAGAGAATTTCAAACACCAAAAATAGCTTGGTCATGTATTTAACTGTATACAATGTCTTTTCAAACTATTCTCAACTCTCACGCACAGTCTGTTATCACTTAGAAGAACATTAATCAAATCATATAAGGAAATATTTAAGTCAATTATTCAACCTTCATCTTACAAAATATTATAACTTCTACTTCCTGTTAACAACAAAAATTATATGAGCTGCCATGCCAACTGGTTTGCAGTGATACACTTTTCTCCTACATTAAATATTGAAGCAATCATGAGATTTATATAAATTAATGGATTTATTTCTGATTTTTTACATGATTCTTAATTGTTCCTAAAGGTCTAATAATAAGTTTTATTCGTGCATGTATACATATTTACTGAAGCAATATCATGCTAACATACTCCTCACTTCATAATTTATTATTTTAGCTATAAATTACATTGCTTTATTATAAACTCATAAATGGGAAATTCTTATACATAACTTTAATTTTGACTTATGGCTTTAAGAAATCTACGTTACAAGAAGTGTTTCATAATTTATTTTTCAATGGTCTGTAGATTTTCTTGAAGGTAAATATTAACATATTTACTGTTTCATACCCACAGACATGGAGGGGAGGCTGTATTCATTGTACCAGGTCATTTTATGTAAGAGATTTGAGCATAAGTGGATTTTGGTATCGGGGGGTCTCCTGGAACCAATTCCCCGAGGATACTGAGGGATGACTATATTATAATTGGAAAGCAGAAAAGTTAGGAAGTAAGAATGATTTGGCCAATGGGCTTGAATAATAAAAACTGCCTTCACCAAGTAAGTTGTATGTCAAAAATTTTCCATAATTTTTTTTTTGTTTGTTTTTGTTTTGCGGTACACGGGCCTCTCTCACTGCTGTGGCCGCTCCCGTTGCGGAGCACAGGCTCCGGATGCGCAGGCTCAGCGGCCACGGCTCACGGGCCTAGCCACTCCGCGGCATGTGGGATCTTCCCGGACCGGGGCACAAACCCGTGTCCCCTGCATCAGCAGGTGGACTCTCAACCACTGCACCACCAGGGAAGCCCTAAAATTTTCCATAAATTTAATGCCCTAAATCAGCACCTCCAAAGTGCCTATACAAAAGTGTATATGAAGTAATAAAAGCATTTTACCAAGATGTCTTAGGTAAAGATTTATTGAAGATCTTATATTTTTCAACCCTTTCATTATATAGGATTAAATAAAGTGCCCCTAAGTGAGAAAGTAACATAGAATTCTTAGGTATCTGAAACTGGTCAGATCCTCTTGGTGCATGTCCCATAAACTGAGCCACTGCTGGCCTCCAAAGTCTGGGTGATAGAACCCGAGTGAGTCAGCACTTTTTCTTGCTTTCAAAAAAGATTAGGTGATAAATCATTAAATATGATTTGTTGATAGATCACTCTGTGATTTTTTGATATTACTTGACAGAAGTTGAAAGGATTGAATGTCATTGTTCTATTAAAACTCTTTCCACTCCCAACTACCTATCTTTATTAATAAGGTTTTCCAGAACTTCTATCTACATAAAAATTCAAGAGAGAATACCATGATTCTGAACTCTATTTCATTCTAGTAAAAAGTACTATTCAACCCAGGATATCTGAAATACTTTAAAAATTTCTCTTGAAAAGACATGGTAGGATGATCAATAAAAGAAATGTAGGATAAAAACACAACACGTTAAGATAAGAACCACGTGGGAAAAGTGGAACGTAAATCATAGTAACACTTAACTATCGCGTTTGTGTTGTGTGAAGCAATAAAATAGATACAGTGCACATTATTTTCTCAACTGGACTGTACAGCAATCTTAAGTGTTGGGAATTCTTACTCACATTCTACAGGTAAGTCCTTGAAGCTCAGGAAGGTGAAATAACTTACCTTGGGTTAATCAAGGGACACAGGCTTCCATTTGCTGATGAGAAATTAAGGAGTGAAATCCATCACAAGAAAACATAACTCTGGAGATCTTTTAAAAATGTTTATATCTTCATAGTGTCTGTGTAATATACATCATCCCCAAACTGCAATCATGTCAAATACACAATTTGGAATCACGCCCAACCAATACATAATTTAGTAATCTTTTTCTTTCCATTTCACTTTATAGGAATTGGCAATCAGCTCTGTCATAAAAATCTTTAGAATCCAAATTTTTAAAGGCTATACTATGGATCATAACATGGATGTAGCATTTTCTTTAAAAAAAAAAAAAAAAAGACATCTTTCCTTCATGATGTGTAGGTCCCTTCCCAGTTTTGTGCACAGAATGTTGTGAGCCTGGGCTGTGGGGTCGGGTAAGACCTGTGAGAGACAGGAACCACTTGTTCTGTCATGAGGGACGCTCTGGCCTAACACAGATTTCTCAGCTACTGAGCCTTGGCACCGTCACCTAAACCTGGGGACGACGGCTGTGCCTACCTTCCAGCACCCCTGGAGGATGAACTGGGACTGTGTACACAGAGCGACAGCACCCGGCATAGAGAGCTCAGGAAAAGTGATCGAGAATGCGTTCAAATATCCCTGCACACAAATCTCTGGCCACAGTACCGATGAATTCTTTTGGATAAATTCCTAGAAGTATAACAAAAGCTCAGAGTATATGATCATTCAAAAGGTCATTATATTCTGCCAACTTCCAAAAAAGTGCACACATGCATGTTAGAGAAGGCGCTCACCTTTTGGGTCGAGGAAGGCCCATGGGGGTAAGGTTAGGGTCTGGCTTAGGAATGGTTTTCCGGATGCGAATCTGTGAGACCTTCTTTGGCCTCTTCTCCGGCTCAGTCTATTTTTAAGAAGAAGAAAGATGGTCAGGTTGTAAGTCATTCTAAATATATGAAGTCCCCTTTCTTGACACCCACTGCATTGCTTCCTCAGTGTACAGATGACTTCAGGAAGTAGTTTATGACAAAGCTCCCACCCCCCGCCGCCCCCACTCCTGCCAACAGTGTTTTCAGCAACCGCCCCCTTTATGTTACTGTACATGCAGTTCAGATACTGAGATTGTCAATATGGAAATTTGCAACTGTTGGAGACAGCAGATACTGCAAAATTGAAGCACACCATTGTTCACTCGTCTCTGAATGCATGAAGCTTCTTGCTTTGTGGTTCAGTTCTCTAAACACTGTTAAATGCATCATCAAGAGAAAAGGGTCTGGAAGGCGACGAGGAAGAAGAGATTCAAGGTATCTTTTAGTGTCTTGCTAACCTCCCGTACTCAGCTGAAGCTAAAGGTGGTAGCAAAGAGACTCAGGGGCCCATCTGTACCTGTCACGTCATCTGTGGTGCCACCGCCACCTGACCCCACCGGCACTTTAAATTTACCTCTTTCTGTTCTGGGGGGCTGCTCTGCGGTCGGGGGCATGGGGCTGTCACACCATCCAGCTCATCAAATCCAGGAACCGGGAACTCGGAGGCTGAAAGCAGGAGCTTGCTGACAGCTGAGTCTGTTACCAAGCGAGACTTTGGTACCAAGGCAGGGAATGGAGGCTCTAGCCTAGCACCACAGAGAGAGAGACAGAGAAGAACGACATGGGACGGGTTCACCTTCTATGTCGGCACATTCGTCTTAACATCCAGCCAAGAGCTGAATGACGTTCCCAGTAAACCTGTCCTGTCACTTCTGGACACACCTGTGTCTATACATGTAAAAAACGATGAGAATGTGGTCAATCCACTTCACTGTGATGGAATAATGAACGAGGAAGATGCAGTGAATAAGGAAAAACATAAAAAGGAACCGGTTTTTTGTGGGAAGAAGACACTTAGTGAACTGAACAAATGGATTGATGTTGTGACTGACGACATCAATCCCATCCGGGAACTGAAATCGGCTAAATGACCAAGAAGTATCTTGAGGGGACTTGTGGTACAATGAGCTGGCTAGGGATTTTGACGTTTTTTTCATAAATGGGATTGATCACACAACTTTAGTTACACAGGTTGAACCTCAGATTGTTCATCTGAGAGATGCTGATCAGGCTTAGAAGGAGAACAAGAGGTCAGAATTATACCATGTCCGACCCACACCAGCCGCTAGTGCACTCGCCTCCCACTTCTCTCTCTCTCTCTCTCTCTCTCTCACACAGACAGACAGACAGACAGACACACACCACACACCACACACACACACTGCAAGCCACAAGCCCTCACGTGCCAGGCGCCACTGGAGCCTCACCTCACATGACTGCCGCTGGTGCTGTAAGCAGCTTCCAGGCCCGGAAGAGGCATGGACGGTAACGCAGTGTGGCTGAAGTGGAGCAAAAGTACAAGAGAGGCAGGTTAGGGCAGCGGGATGGCAGGAGAGGCTCTCGTGTACCGTGGGTGTGGAAGGACGCTCAATCAGAGCCCGAGGAAGACAAGAAGTGTCAGTCACCCAGGAAGACGAAAACCTCCCTCCCAGGCATGAGAATTACATGTACGTGCCCATCACTGGAATGTAGGCAGGCTGACAGGAAGATTATATTCTAACTTAAATGGAAAGGCAGAGAGAGATATACAGAGGACAGTAAGAGAAAGGAGGAGGACAAGAATACCCTTTACCTTATACCTTTTAATCAAGTTGTTGAACATGTATGTTAAAGTTTTTAAAAAGTAATTTAAAGATAAAAATACACTCCTCAGTTCTGTATTAACCGTATTAAAATAAAATCTGCCAATTTCTATAAACTTACAAAAAATTGTGAAGAAACCTTATTTTCTTTAAAGCCGAGTTCCACGTAAAACATGGCCATGTAGATGAAAACTGTTCACAGGGCTAGTTTCTTCATAATTAAGCTTTGATTTTTATAGATGAAAAATGGTATTAATCACTTATAGATACATTAATATGCATTGTTGGAGAGCTTTTGGTACCCCTCAAAGTAAAGCTTGTATCCATTTCTACTGAATTTAGACACTGTACAGGTTTAATTAATCAGATGTTTATATAATGACCATATAATCCATCTCCTCTGGGAAGTTAGAGAAATTTGTTCAATGGCTGAGACACAGATAATTCAGATTGTGAGAGAGTTTAGCACCAATCTGGAATACTGGGAAAGGGGCTGACCAAATCAGAGGCCTCATCTGGGTCTAGCTCAGCTGACACAGCAACCAGTTGAGTGACCCAAGTTAGAAAAAAACCACGTGCCTCAGTCTCATCATCTATAAAAAAAAGGCAAAAAAGATGCCTGTTTGACCCATATTATGGAGTGCTGGAGGATGAGGTTCAAATGAGAAAACCCTGTGGAAACATAAATTAATTTAATCTTGGTTGAGTCTTGCTTTCTGGGGCTCCCCAATTTATCACGCTTAACATTTCTAAGTGTGTCTACAAACACAGCAAACTTCTAAGCTCTAAGCCAAGGATATATATGATGTTAAGGCACTTTTAGAGCCAATGAGAAAAAAAGTTCCCACAAACACCACCCCTACCACTTCAATTAAAAAAATAGGGGGCTTCCCTGGTGGCGCAGTGGTTGAGGGTCCGCCTGCCAGTGCAGGGGACACGGATTCGTGCCCCGGTCCGGGAAGATCCCACGTGCCGCGGAGCGGCTGGGCCCGTGAGCCATGGCCGCTGGGCCTGTGCTCCACAACAGAAGAGGCCGCAACCGTGAGAGGCCCGTGTACCGCAAAAAAAAAAAAAAAAAAATAGTGACTTCCCTGGTGGCGCAGTAGTTAAGAATCTGCCTGTCAACAATGCAGGGGACACGGGTTTGATCCCTGGTCCAAGAGGGTCCCACATGCCGCACAGCAAGTGGGCCTGTGCACCACAACTACCGAGCCTGCGCTCTAGAGCCTGCGAGCCAGAACTACTGAAGCCTGTGCACCCAGAGCCCGTGCTCCACAACTAGAGAGGCCACCGCAATGACAGGGCCGCACACCGCAACAAGGAGTGGCCCCCACTCACTGCAACTAGAAAAAGCCTGCGCGCAGCAACGAGGACCCAATGCAGCCAAAAATAAATAAAAAAAATTTTTTTTTTAAATTAAATCACGGAGCAACAAAGCCCATGCACCACAACTACTGAGCCTGCGCTCTAGAGCCTGTGAGCCACAACTACTGAGTCCACGTGCCACAACTACTGAAGCCCAGGCGCCTAGAGACCGTGCTCCGCAACAAGAGAAGCCACCGCAATGAGAAGCCCGCTCGCCACAACGAAGAATAGCCCCCGCTCGCCGCAACTAAAGAAAGCCTGCGTGCAGCAACAAAGACCCAACGCAGCCAAAAATAAGTAAATAAATAAATTTAAAAACAATAATAAATAAAATAAATATATATACACACACACATATATATAATTTAATTAAAAGTAAACTAAAAAATAAAATAAATGAAATGTCAGATACAGGATCTAAGGGAGAGAGAAAATATCCCCCACCAGAAAACATAAAAGTCAGGTGGGAAAGAGTTCTGGAAGAGGGAAAAGGGTCATAGGGTCATTCACCTTCACAGGGTGAAATGAATAACTACCCTCCATGCTACCTTAGGACTGGACATAGTTTAAAGAAGGTAACATGATTTAAAACTGAGTGTTACAGACACAGAGCAGAGTTTGTTGTAGAGGCAAACAAACTACGCAACAGAAGCAGTGCACCATCATTTAAAACAATTTGATTCATCCTGTTGTATTTTTATGGCTGCCTGATAAGAAGTGAACATTTTCCTGTTTACCTACAGGACAAGAACTCACAAGCAGCCACATTCAGGTTCTGGGGTGCCTTTCTGAAGCTCTTTTATTTAGTTAGTTTTCTGCTAAGATGCTGGGTAACTTCACAGTATGCCCCAGAAGCTTTTCAATGACAGAATGGTTCTGCATGAGAGACTCTGCCCAGACACACAAACAACAAGGCCTCTCCCAGGCCATTTGGAATTTTAAGGCTTTTTTGGTGTTGAAGTTTTAAACTACAGCAATGATAAGGGAAAACCAAATAATGTTTAAAGTTTCTGTTTATCCAGAGGATTACAAATAGGAGGATTTACCTATTATGTCTAAAGCAGATCTTTAGGGATGTTAACTCCCAAATTCTTTTTCTTCTCTCATTTCCTATTAGAAGGTAAAATGATATTGGTGAAATTATTTTCAACTATCCTCAGTGGTCAAACCACAAGAACTCTTTTCCAGTTCACTTAAAATTCTATAAATTCTATAGCTATAATATGTAAATGCCAATCTCTGAAGCTTCTCTGCTCCAGAAAGAAACACAGAGGTTCCTATACTAGATTTGGTGATGCCTACGTAATTAATTACTTTATTTAAAAAGTATTTCTTCTGTATCCTTTACACACCAACCACTGAGTTAGGTGCAGGCCGTTATAACACCCTGTGAACAAGTAATAGCTACAAGTCACAAGTCACTACTTACAGTAATGGGATATGTTCTTTGCAAGGTGAGGGCAAGAGGAGAAAAGGAGAGATTCAAGATTTAATGGTTCATAGAATTAAATGGACAGAACAAAGGAAGATACAAAATAAAGGGTTCTGCAAGAAATCTAGATCCTTCAGGAAAATTAGAGGGGGCTACACTTCAGAATTAACTGCTGCATATTCTTAGCAGAGATTTGGCAATAAACAGGAAATGCAGACACAGACTCTGAGTCCTGCATTTTCAGGAGCGCCCTTTCCTCTCTCCAATGGTAGGATGCAAACATGGGACTTCAGCAAAGAACAGGGGATGGATTTTACCTGCTCATGGTGCCCAGAGGTGGCTGCCGCTTGCTGTGAGAGGAATGAAGAGCAGAGATTTCGAAGGGGCAGGCAGAAGGCCCGTGCTGGCTCCAAATGGACAGTACTCGGCCCACTGAGTAGGGCAGAGAACAGAAGACCTTGTCTGCTATGGAGGTGGGAGACCGTAACCCTTTCAGACCCTGGATAAACTGGGTCAGGAAGAGCCTCTGCATGGTGGGCATGTGGCTGGAGCAGCTCCGTTTCTTCGTCCAGATTCGGTAACATCCTGGGGAACAAAGTGCTAGGAGTGTGTGAAGGCCAAGGACGGAGCAGCCTGCTCTGGTCTGGACTATGGCGGTGGCTCCATGGTCCTGGAGAGGAACTGGAGGCTGCAGTGGAGGCTGGGCGCCTGCTTGACAGTAGATGCCAGGGTCTTCCCTGAACGTGGCCACCCCAGGGCAGTCGTGGGCCAAGAAGAAAGAGAAGGTCCACTTGGGAGGTGAAGACGGGCACCGGTGGGCCTCTCCTAAGGCGAGCCTCGCGGGTGCACAGTGCTCGGGAAAAGTTCTTGGGGACTCGGTCCCGCACTCGGAGCCCGACTTCACGTGAAAGGATACTGGGAAGATTTCGGAACCAAACAACAGGGATGGCATCTTGTCGCTCAAATCTATGAAGCTCATTTTGATGGCTTCGAGCGAATAAAGCTTCAAGGGTTTACTGTTAGGCCTCCTGTCCCAATCACTACGTGCCAACCATGGATTCAGCTGTGTTGTGCTGTAGGAAAACCCATCCAGGAGCCTTTTGTATCTGAGCCACTTGTAGCTTTTAGCCACTGGAAGAAGGTCAGAGGAACACCGCTGATACCGCAGCTTCTGGGTCTTTGTGGCCGGGGCCAGTCTGGAGGCAAGGATGGACAGCTTGCTGAATAAAGCTGATTCTTTGGTAGGCTTCCGAACATTCAGGCTACCCGAGGGCTGGCCTGGAGTGGCCTTCTGCTTTGGTACGTGGCTAACAAGGCTCCTGGTGGGGGCTGTTTCAGATTCCGGTTGCGTGGGTGCAGACACAGCATGTGAACTGAGAAATCTGTGTGCGTTTGTGGGGATGGTTTCAGAGGAGCTCTTTAAAAAGGCAGAATTTCTGATTTTACTTATTTTCCTCCCCGTGTTGACTAGCTCCTGGCAGGAAACTTTCTTACACGTTCGGTGGGGCTGCTTCTTTAAGGGAAGCACTCCTTTCTGATGTGAAGTGTTCCCAAAGGCACCGTGTAGTTCATCACGCCCAGCGGAGTTGGGGTCTTGTGCTTTCCGGGGGGCATCATGGAGGCAAGGGCCTGCACACGACTCAATGTCCTTTTCTGATGGGCGACACAAGCTTTCCTCCTTTGGGTCTTTCAGCTTCTGAAACCCTGCAGCAGTGTCACCTGTGGCTGGCTTTGCTAGGGTGATTTCTTTCACCACGGTGGGCTCAGCTTTGCTATCCTTAGGTTGGCTCTTACTTTGCACCTCATCTGACAACGTATTAGATGATGTGCATTGTTCCAAAGCTGCATGTGCTTCTTTTTGATGCATCTGTTCCTCTTCCTTGTAGTCCAAAACCTTCTGGCTCTGTTGGTCCTCAGCATCACGCAGCATCCTCGGGGGTTTAAGATGGGTCTGAGACACCCGGCTCATGTTATCACCATGAACACCTTCTCTGACAGTCATCTCTTCAGACTCCTCCACAGCAGGAAACTGACCCCGTGGCCCCCTCTGGTGTTCTGCAGTTTCTTCTCTTTTCACTTCGGTTTCTGTTTCCATCGTCAAAGGCAAACTTTCCGCAAGGAGGGCTGCACCGCTTTCTTCGCTAGGATTACTCTTATCCCTTGGTGCTCTTCCTTTCATCTCAGGCAGGACCATGCAGTCCTTTACATTCTCACAGGGCATTTCACCATCTTTTGGTTTAAAAAGGTTTTTCGGGTCAGTTTCCTCACTATTCATAATTGTTTCTGATTTTTCTTGAGACAACGGATGCAAAGGAATTATCTCAGAGGATTTCAGGCTTCCCGGGGGAACAGAGTTCTCATCTTGGTGTCCAGAAGATGTCAGTTCTTCTTCTGAGGAAATTCCAATGGCATTTCCCTTGTCGTGCTCAGAATTTATTTCTAGTCTTGATCCTTCAATCATTCCTTGTGTTTCTCTCAGAGATGCTTCTTTAGCTTGCTGTTCAAGATCAATATAAATTAAAGACACATTTATTCTATCCAATACTCTTAAATTTGGTTTATGATCTGCCACAGACCCTGTCTCAGGGGCACAAGAGTCTGGACACACCTCCATTTCACAGTCTTTTAACAATCTGCATACTTTCTCTTCACGTGATTTTTTAATTTCGAGAGAGTCTGCTGTCGAGGAAGTAGCATCTTGGGAATCTGAATCCTGGTCGATCCTTCCCATAAATGCAGCAATAGGCTCTACCCTCTGTGACAGCACACTCCTTGAGGTTTCCTGTAACGCTGGCCCATCCTGCCTCGCACCCCCATCAAGAGTACTAGACACCCTTATGTCCAGAACGCCTTCTGTGCCCTTATCACTACAGCCTATGGAGACTATGTCTGCCATACCATCTATGGGCTCCTCACAACAAGAAATCCTTTCAAAGGCCCCTTTCTTCAGGCTTCCATCAGACAATGAGCTGTTATTGCCTGAACCGACTGGCAGATCCTTCAGGCTGTGGCTCACCTCTCCATTAGGTTCTGCGACCACCTCTCTCTGGTCGCTGCCTAGTGTCTCCCTAGCTGGGTTATCTTCACTTCTGCATCCATCGGATCTGTTTGGGTTACTCTGGCAGCCGAGGGCTTCATCTGCCTTCTGTTCAGGAGTTTCAGCTGCTTGGTTCATGTCTTTAACACCGGAGAACACAACAGTAGACAACTGGTCCAACAATTTCTCAGGACTTAGAATGTGTGCGGGTTGGTTTAATTCCTGTGCGGCACAATCACAGATGTTATGTTTACAAAACACAGTCTCTTTGGGTGTGTTCTGTTCTTTTTCTTCTAGCCCTTCCTCGCTGGGATGGATGTGACAGGTGGTGTGGATGGTCCTGTTTGGAGCTTCACTAGTTAACATGCCTGCCGTCATTTCGTTTCTGATCTTACCTCCTGGAAGGCTGCCTTCAGTTTCTCCCCCATCTGGCTCACTTTCCGCCGATGTACAACTCACTTTATGGATGCAACTTCCCATGGAGGCTTCTCTCCCTTGGGGGCGGTGATCGCTGTGCTGAAATGCATTTTCACACTTGGTTATCAGACAGTTCTCAACTCCCAGGATGGTTTCGCTGGGCTCCAGGGCACCACGGGCAGAACACGCGCTCTCCTCTGGGACGTTTTTTCTTACACAAGGGCAGCTAGAGAGATCCCGAGATTGAATGCTTTGACATTCCATGGCAGAGACCTCTTGAGGCAAGCCTGCTTCTTTCTGATTTGAGAGAAGTCTGGAATGCAGACCTTCTACTCCTAAATCAGCTGTTTCAGTTTTTCTTTCTAGGCTTTCTGATTTGCTGTTTAAGGTGGGATTGTTTGAAGAGGCACCACAGGTTTTGTCACCTGGTGGAGAGATGTCTTTCATTTTTGTCTTTACAGGAACAGTCTGGGTACCAGCAGTGCCATCTGCTCCATCCTCTGACGGAGGGTGCTGACTCCGTCGGAAGTCCTCGCTCGCTGCTACAGGCATCTCTTTGTCAGTTGGCAACTTCGCATGGTTTTGAGAATTAAGGGACACTTGATTTAAAACACATTCACTTCCTATTTTGTTTACAACTAGTTCATCGGCGTAAGGAAGTTCATTCACCTCCCATGCAGCGCTCTCTTTATCTAAATGGGGACCATCGTCCTGGGAGTTCTGTACAGCTATTTCTGACTCAGGTCTGTCATCAAATTCTAGGGCTGGCAGTAATGGAACAATGTCTTTCTTGGGTTTCAACACCTCATTTATAGAACTTATCTGGCCCTCTGGTGTTAAACTCACAGGGGATTTTCTTTCAATCAGAAATCCATCATGTGATGCTTCCTTTAACTGGGTTCTGCCTTCCAGATTTCTCTGGGTGCTGACTAAGGAGTTAGAATCTTTACTGTAAATCTTTTCACTTAACATACCAGGCCCTATAGTGGTTGTCTGTTCTGGCTCTTCAATCTGCATCGAGAAGGAAAAATGGTTCTCTTCAGAGTGTGTGCCTGGATGGCTTATATTAGCAAAAATTCCTCTATGGTCCTCATGGTTTGCCAAGTTATCCTGAATGTCTAAAGTGATTTTTAAATCATTTTTTTTAAACATTATTTCCGTGGCTTCAGTAAAAGAACTGGGCTTTAAAGAACTAGAGCAGTCTGTATGGATACTGCCTTGAGGGCAGTAGTGATCGTGGATATTTTCTTTGGGGAAGTCAACAGCCTCTTTTTTTCCAGAATAGTGACCACTAGCATCCTCTTCTGCTTGCCTGGCATTAACAAGAAAGAGTTCCTCTCTTTCACTCCTGGGGTTCAAAGGTTGTTCATTTTCTTCTCTAGAAGCCAAGTTCTTGCTTTGATCGTCCCCATCAAAACAGGAACTGTCTGTCTTTTTAGCAGATCCCTTTGGCAAGCTATCACCATCAAAACCACACTTTTCTGAGGATGTTGTTCTGGATTCTGGACCAGACAAACATGATGTGAAATGTGAAACTTCAGAATTTTCTTCTAAAGGTTCTACAATAACCACCTTTCTCATGGCTTTGGGACTACCACGTGCAGAACTATGTCTCTCACTATGGTGGACAGGAACCTGTTGGCGATTGTCATCTGCTTCACAGACAAGGTTTAATGTACACAACTCTTCCTTTCCATTGTCCACTTTGGAAATGGCACTCTTCCCTGGTAATAATGACAACCAAGGAGGACAGGTTTTTAGTTCTTCACATTCTTTTTCTTTAGTTGCTTCTATTAATCCAGGGTCCACAGAGTTTAAAGGCTCTAGGGAAACTAACGTGCTTGTCTCTGAAACCTCACCACTGGTCATGATTTTGTCTATTTCTGGGTATCCGCTGCGCCCAGCCGCGAGACCTTTACTCACATGGCCGTTCTCGTGTCCTTCATTATTATCCGTCTTAGTCCCACTGACCTTCATACCTTGTACTTCCTCAGTAGATTTTAGCAGAGTTTCAGCTGTAATTTGTACATTTCCTTCTGCACAAGAGAAAGAAATCCAAATCAATATGTAATCATTAAAACAAACAAAACATTTGCTGTATCATCATAAATTTAATCATGCACCAAACAGCAGCAACAAAAAAGACCCAACTCACAAAGAGATTTGCAAAGTTAGTGTTACAATACCATTGGCTTTGTTCTTCTCTGCAAAATATGACAGAGGGCCAAGAGTACCTGGAAGAAACAGGTTATTTTGAACAAATGCCTTTCTTTAAATGTTACTTACTTAAATGCACTTACCTAGCTGGACAAATGAATATAATGGGGAGACATATGCCTAATTCAGATCTTAGGAAGCTTCCATCCTAAAGCATTAATAAAGTAGACTCACAATAAAATAGCTTATATTACTAAATGACCATCTTCTTAATACTTGAATAAACAATAGATAAAATTATCTCTTTGACAAAGAACAGTTATACATAAAACCTATGTAAAAGAGATTAATCTGTAAGTTGAATATTAGTCTTGAACCCAATTACCTGCAATACTTGCCTCCCTACAGGACTGGTCATTAGTTGGTAATTACTGAAGGTAAGTGATAGGTACACAGCGGTTTAATACAGTCTCCTTTCCACTGCTGAATAAGTGTGAAATTTTCCATTATGAAATGTTAAAAAACAAACAAAAAACCTTTCTAAGCAGAATATAAACACAATTCATAAAGGAGTTTACTGCACAGAGTTTCTCTGAAATTCTAGGCACACGATGTAATAAAAGAAGTTCCCCAAACTTGTTAATCTACAAAAGACTTTTTTCATCCTTCTCTCTTTACAGAAAACAAACCTGAAGCTATTCACATTAACGTAAATGTAAACGTGTATATGCGTGTACGTATGCATGCATGTACATAACAGGACACCTGCATTAAGCAGATAAAGCAAAATGCAAATCCATCTACAGATCTAATTCCCACTAGAACATAAGCTCCATGAGGGGAAGGACCACGTTTGTTTTAGTCTCTCCACCTCCCTACTGTCTAGCATAGTACCTGGTATGTAATAGCACTCAATAAATATTTGTGGAGTTAATAAATGACTACAGTTGGGTGACATCAGCAAATGCTATTAATAATGTCTTCCTAGGGCCTCCCTGGCTATTTCTTAACTAGTTCTGAGAACAGCAATTTTGAGAGAAAGAGCAGTGACTCTGAAGGCAAGCCAGCTGGGCTCTGTGATGTCACCCACCTCTGAGTCTCCTTTGTAAAAAGAGGGTAAGTACACTTACCTCAGTGTTACTCTGAGGATTAAGTTAAATGATACATATAAAATACCACCTGGTACAGTGCCTGCCATATAAAGGAAGTGTTTTTCCTTTGTTCTGCTCTCTGATTCTTATTTTACTGAATCTGAAAAGAGTTTAAATGATAAACTTAATAACTAGGCTAGGACACAGCATTTAGAAAAACTCAGAGTCACCAAATACTAGATACATAAATGTGTACTGCATTCCATAACTGTGCAAAGCTACCAATCACTGACAAAAGGCAGCCTTGAAATCCTAATGGTCCACAGAGTATTTATCTTTGAAACTGGCCCACTTTCCATATCATAGCAGACAATTCTAACCTATTCATGAATTTCTAAACAAAATACTCCAAATGGTTTTACTATGTCTCTCTGCTGGACGCAGCAGCATTCATGAAACCGGTCATGTATATTCTGGCCCCTCCCCCACTTCCCTCTCTGTTCCAGCACCACACTAGTCCTATCACTCACTATGTATCTACTCAGGAAAACACTAAAACTCTTCATCCAACCCCAAACCATTTACTGTGCAAGGCACTTAAGGCAAGATTCGCGCTTAGAGCCCCCACCTGCTGGAAGACTGCCTGTTTTCCACACGTCCAGTCTTAGTGGGGAGGCCGGGGAGCAGCCACTTCCCAGGTGGTGAGCAGAGGAGCGGGTGGGGAAGAGGGGTTGTGTACAGCGCGAAAGCAAAATGATACTCTGCCCACTCTTTTGGCTTGTTTTAAATCACATTTATTGTGAAATCACAAAGAACTTTAAAGGAGCCTTTAAGAAAGTTTTCTATTTATTAGTAAGCTTTCAAAAAGCCGTGGAACACTGACCTGGGTCCTCATCTGTAATGTGGGAGAAAAAGAGTATCCACATCACAGGACTTGTAAAGATTAGATGAGTCAGTGACCTGTCCGTTACTTCTGACAGGTAAAACTGTCAGAAGTGCCAAACGGAGTCCACGCTTACTGAGTGCAAACCACTCCCCTGGAACTTCACTCCCTTGCACATCTCTATCAAAGCCTCTATAAGGCTGTTTCTCAGTTATGTGTCTCATTTATCAGCTCCATGAGACAGGAGGTATGTGAGGGCAGAAACTGGATCTTAATGATCGCCGTGTACTCAGTACCCAACCGTGACCCTGGAGACTGGCAGGTACATACAGATGTTAGCAGAATGAAGAATTAAATGAGGGAAGGTGTTAGAAGTATTAGGTACCCTGGAGGGTGAAATGTGTATTCTGTGAGGTATGTGCCCATTTAAGAAGCACAGGAGTTTCATGACCTCAGCTGAAGATCCTGGATTTGTAGTTCTATGATAACTGCTTAAATGGTGCTTGTGTTCTCAGAAATTGACAAACATCCTAAAATTTGTATGAAAATGCAACGGACACGTAACAGCCAAAACAATCTTGAAGAACAAAGCTGGCAGACTCATACTTCCTGCTTTCAAATCTTACTACAAAGCTACAATAATCAAGTCCGTGTGGGCCTGGCGCTGGGAGACATAAAGATCAATGCAGCAGAACCCCGAGTCCAGAAACAAACTCTAACATTTATAGTCAGTCAACTGATTTCTGACAAAGGGACCAAAAAAAATACCTTTCCAACAAATGGTCCTGGAAAAAGTGTATATCCACATGCAAAAGAATAAATTTGAACCCTAGCTCACGTCACACAAAACAATCAACTCAAAGTTGATCATAAACTTAAATGTAAGAGCTGAAACTATAAAACTCTTACAAGAAAAACACGAGAGTAAATCTTCATGACCTTGGGTTAGGTAATGATTTCTTTCTTTTTTTAAAAAAAATTTTATTTATTTATTTATATTTTTTGGCTGCCTTGGGTCTCTGGTGCTGCATGCGGGCTTTTCTCTAGTCGTGGCGATCCGCAAGCTTCTCATTGGGTGGCTTCTCTTGTTGCAGAGTACGGGCTCTAGGCACGTGGGCTTCGGTAGTTGTGGCACTCGGGCTCAGTAGTTGTGGCGCACGGGCTTAGTTGCTCCGCAGCATGTGGGATCTTCCCAGACCAGGGCTCGAACCCGTGTCCCCTGCACTGGCAGGCAGATTCTTAACCACTGCGCCACCAGGGAAGTCCCAGGTAATGATTTCTTAGCTAAGTAACCAAAAGCACAAGTGATTAAAAAAAGGAAGACTGATAAGCTGGACTGCATCAAAACTAAAAACTTTTTATACTTGAAACTAAAATAATATTGTAAATCAACTAGACCTCAATTTTTTTTTTTTTTGTGGTATGCGGGCCTCCCTCTGTTGTGGCCTCTCCCGTTGCGGAGCACAGGCTCCGGACGCGCAGGCTCAGCGGCCATGGCTCATGGGCCCAGCCGCTCCGCGGCATGTGGGATCCTCCCAGACCGGGGCGCGAACCCGGTTCCCCTGCATCAGCAGGCGGACGCGCAACCACTGCGCCACCAGGGAAGCCCGACCTCAATTTTTAAAAAAAAAAAGTTAAATTAAAAAAAAAACTAAAAACTTTTGTGCTTTTTACACACTTTTTTTAATTAAAAAAAAATTTTTGGCCGTGCCATGTGGCATGTGGGATCTTAATTCCCCGACCAAGGATTGAACCTGCACTCCCTGAACTGGATCGCCAGGGAAGTCCCAAAACTTTTGTGCTTCTAAGGACAACATCAAGAAGCAAAAAGACAAACCACTGGTGGGGAGAAAATATTTGCAAATCATCCATCTGATAAGGGATTTGTACTTAATATATATAAAGAAGTCTTACAACTAAACAATAAAAAGACAAAAAGCCTAATTTAAAAATAGGCAGAGGGAGCAGAGCTCCCCATTTCTCAAGTGTTGTCTGTACACAGTGACTTCCTTCCAAAGAGGACAGTATGGAAAGGGGGAGGGGGAGTAACCTTACAAACACCACTTCACGTTTATAGTTAAGTACCCTTGATATGTGATGAAAATGGCACTTTACCTGTGTGCATTTCCTCTCCCAAACCCATAAATAACCCTAGTCTTAATGAGAAAAACATCCGACAAACCCCAATGGAGAGGCATTCTACAATACACTCGACCAGCATTCTTCAAAACTCTCAGCGTCACCAAAAATAAGAAAGTGTGAGAAACCATCATAGGCAAGAGGAGCCTAAGGGGTTAAGAGGACTAAATGTGAGGTGGGATCCTAGATGGGACCCTAGAACAGAAAGAGGACATTAGGGAAAAACTAAATTATTATAGTCTATAAATTATATCTCCATGAAATTGTTTTTTTTTAAAGTGCTCATACTCCAATTATAATAAAAGTTACATCGGGAAACTCAGACACCTTTTTGGTGTTATCTCCAAATGACCCTAATTCAGGATAGACATGCTGGAGGTTGACAAAGATTCAATAGCATTTCCATGACAACCTTTTTCTGGATCAAAATTTAAGTGGCTAGACATGGAAACTAAATATGACGTTAAGTTTTGGTTTATCCTGCATTTTGTCCTTGGAAAGATGTGTAATGGGTTAGCAATGTTGAAATGCCTTATAAAAGGAAGCTCTCTGGTGGAGGTTCACAAAGGCTGCCTACTCGTGGTAGGATTGCGGCAGACAGCCCTACAAGTTCCGTCACCTCCTATGCTTGTACTGACCACTGGACACCTGGCTTTCCGAATTCCAGAGAAGTCAACAAATAATGAGATAGCATTCAACTCCTCACCTGGAACTCTTATATATTGCTGGTGGGAATAAAAAAGGGTACAACCACCCTGGAAAACAGTTTGTTAATTTCTAGTAAAATTAAACACATACTTCCCAAATGACCCAGCAGTCCCAAGCCTAGGTATTTGCCCAGGTGAAATGACAACTCAAGTTCACACAAAAACTTGTACAAGGGACTTCCCTGGTAGTCCAGTGGGTAAGACTCCATGCTCCCAATGCAGGGGGCCTGGGTTCGATCCATGGCCAGGGAACTAGATCCCGCATGCATGCTGCAACTAAGAAGTCTGCATGCCACAACTAAGACTCAGCGCAGCCAAAATAAACTATAAATAAATAAATAATAATAATAAAAAAAACAACAACCTTGTACGAAAGCGTTTACTGCAGCTTTATGCATAATTACCAAAACTGGAACAACTCAAATTTCCCTCAAATGAGAAGCAGATAAATCGTGATACAACTAGATGACAGGATACCTTTCAGATGTAAGAAGCAATGAGCTACGATACACACAGCACTGTGGATTAATTGTAAATGCACTACACTAAACGAACAAAGCCAGGCTCATAGGCTTCCCCCGCATGATTACGTGTATACGGCATTCTAGAAAAGTCAAAACGATAGGGAAATAACATGGATCAGTGGTTGCCAAGGGCTGGGGGTGGCAAGGACCGACTATTAAAGAAGCCTGCAAGAGATTGCTGGGTGATGGAAATGTTCTACTTCTTGATTGTGCTGGTACAGTTGTGATTACACAATTGTATGTGTTTGTCAAAACTCACAGAACCATATACACACCCAAAATTTCAGTATATGTAAGTTATATGTATATATATGTATATAATTATATGTATATGTATATAATTTATACATTATAATTATATGTATATAATTATATACATATAGTTATATACATATAATTATATGTACATAATTTCAGTATGTAAGTTATACCTTAATTTTTTTTAATGAAAAAAAAAAAATTAGTTCCCCAAATGTCTAGACCTCCTCCTTGTAGCCTATTAAATGGGTGTGGTACTGGCTGATTTTTCAACTTTCCACTCCCCAAAATGTAAATTATAGGAGGATAATGACATAAACAGGGAATACAAAACATGAGACAGTAATTCCAAATTATACAAACAGATCAGTAAACTCCAAGGATCTGGATGCTCATACCACCTAAGGGCTTTATTGATAGGTTCATTCCATCTCCTTAAAATGCTTAATTTATTCACATAATAGAAATAGAGGCTATGAAAAGATTGTTTCAACTTTAGTTATTCTAAATAATTTAAACTATCTAGTTCCAAAAATTATATAAGGTAGCTTTTCCCTCCTTGATGCTTTCACCTCTGCATCAAAGTTTATTTCCTCAACGCTCTTCCAATTTCTGGTGACCCTATTATTTCAGAGGATTCCCACATAAGCCTTAATGGAGACTGTTACTATGGGAACTAAGTATCACAGTAATTAGTGGGAACTAATATTTGTATTTTTCCTGGAGCCCATTCCATCTTTCTTTTCTTATGCAACCTTCCCAATCAAGCCCAGTTACAAGGAAAAAAAAATTGATAACATTACTTTTATAAAATATTGAACAGAAAATTATGGTGAAACAGCCAGGTTAACCCTCAGAACAGCAGGAAGGGAGAGGCACAGTCAGAGGGCCTGACGGGACATTCTTCCCTTGTGAAATGGCCTCTTGACTAACACCCAGCACTGGTCCCCATGCCCGCTTCTCTCGGATCTGCCTTACGGCAATCAAGAAATGGGGAATGGGGCTTCCCTGGTGGCGCAGTGGTTGAGAATCTGCCTGCCAATTCAGGGGACGCGGGTTCGCGCCCTGGTCTGGGAAGATCCCACATGCCGCGGAGCAACTGAGCCCGTGAGCCACAATTACTTAGCCTGCGCGTCTGGAGCCTGTGCTCTGCAACAAGAGAGGCCGCGAGAGTGAGAGGCCCGCGCACCGCGATGAAGAGTGGCCCCCCCGCTTGCCACAACTAAAGAAAGCCCTCGCACAGAAACGAAGACCCAACACAGCCAAAAATAAATAAATTAATTAATTAATTTTTAAAAAAAGAAATGGGGAATGATATGCAAAATAGCATTCTACAAATTAAAGACTCCTTTTGTTTAACACAAAGGTCTTTTTTATTAAAGAGTAAATCGTGTTCTCATTTTACCTCACTGAACCACAGCAGACACAATGACTGTAAAGAGCCTCAAAAGCCTGGAATCCCATGTGAACTTGGGAGTGTGCTGTGAACGGGACATTTATAGAGAGAAGGAAAAACAACACAGAGAAGGGAGCTGCACCGGGGTCACTTACTAGATAGCTCAGTACGGGGGACCCAAATTCACCCCTCAGCAAATTTATAAATTATTACAGAACACTGACCTCAGAGGTGCCCCCATTTCAGAATAATCAAAACTTAGTATAAACAAAACTATGTACAGCAATTTGCACAGTGCTCAACGGTACGAACGCTCACAACAAAGGTAGCAAGGATCCATTAGATTTCCATCAGGAAAACTTAAAATATCTAACATGCCCAGCTAGGAGCTACAATCCGGGGCAGAGTGAAAATTTTGGCCGCTGGGGCCCCTGGAGAGACAGTACAACCAGATTTCCAAGAAACATCATTTACTTCTCAATTCTGTAGTAAATGGTAAGTTAGTAAATGTTTGACCTTGACCTTGGCAAAGCAAGCAGAAATGCTGGTCACATGACAGTAGAGCATGTGCATCTGTTTAACTAAAATCCATGGTGGCAGCTGCAAGGCCTGCTTGTACTCCCAGGGATCAATTCCTGTGGAGACCTGCCTGCTTAGAACCCTCCTTTCTGCCTGGCCATGCCTGCCTGGGACACTGGACAGCCGAGCTGGTTCTCGCAAGTGTAACACAGGGCCATCTTGCAAGGTTCTCGGGGGCGGCATGGAAGAATGTCTCACAGTCGGGCACTAGGCCATCGCTGCCAAAAGTCAGGCAGAGCTGCCATTTCCAGGCTCCCCCACATCAACCTGAGAATCTTCCCTATGGCTTGGGAGGAAAACAATTTCATTTTACCAATTTAAGTCACTAAAGGAGAATGGCATTAGGACAGGAAGAAAAGTGCCACAGAGCAGTTTATCTGAGAACACTTTTCAGAAGAGCTCAACTTATCCAGGTCCAGTGGGGACCAGCTTTTTAGGTGGAGAGTACCAAGGTAAGTCTGAGAATCAGATTTCGTCATAGAAAATAAATCTGGTTCTCTTGTTTAAAAGGTCCATTCAGGGCTTCCCCGGTGGCGCAGTGGTTGAGAATCCGCCTGCCGATGCAGGGGACACGGGTTTGAGCCATGATCCAGGAAGATCCCACATGCCGCAGAACAACAAAGCCCATGCGCCACAACTACTGAGCCTGTGCTCTAGAGCCCGCAAACTACAACGGTGGCGCAGTGGTTGAGAATCCGCCTGCCGATGCAGGGGACACGGGTTCGTGCCCCGGTCCGGGAAGATCCCACATGCCGTGGAGCGGCTAGCCCGTGAGCCATGGCAGCTGAGCCTGCGCGTCCGGAGCCTGTCCTCCACAACGGGAGAGGCCACAACAGTGAGAGGCCCGCGTACCGCAAAAAAACAAAAAAAAAAATAAAATAAAATAAAAAATAAAAGGTCCATTCAGTGGTTAAATGAAAGTAGTTAAATGTAGTTCATAACATACACAGTGAATTTTGTGATAAGATGTGGGTGAAAATACACCAACACACCTACAACTCAGTATACCAGTACTGGAGCCCCACTAAAAAGATCCAGGCGGGGACAGGTGACAGCACTAAACTGCATCCCTAGTAAAGCCCTGAGACCGGGTGAGACATGCACAAAGCGACATTTCTCATCTTCAGAGCTTTACTCTCTACTGGACAGCCAAGGCTTTGAGCCACAGAGAGAATCTCCAGCATCAGGAAGCAGGGTGATAAACTGGGACAAGCGTCCTTTCTCATAGGGATGGTCTGTGCTTCCTTTTCTGTCCAGGCTGCCAAGAAGCAGAGTCAAATCTGACGTTGTATCACAGTAACAAAATGTTCAAACAATTAAACATATTCGCTGTATTTTTTTTTTGCAGTTTTGATTATTCTACATTGTTAACCTTAATTATAAAATAGATACACAGAGTCCTCACTAAAGTTACCTAAGATTATTTTCAGCCTGGGGCAGGGAGAGAAGAATATTGGCTCAGCACTCTCTCCTGGGCCTCGGCTTCTTCCTCAATCAAATCAATCAAATCAATCAATCAATCAAATTAAAGGCAGTATCTCAGATGCCCATATTCAACAATGGTTTTGAGGAGTAAATGAGGTAACGGAAGTGAGAAACTGTTCCGCAAACTCTCAAGGTGACCGGAAGTGGCCACGCCGTCCAAGAGAACAGAGCAGGATGCCCTGCATGGCCAGCGGTGGTTCCTCCCCGTCCACGTGAACCCTTCCACACAGCAGTGCAGCTTTATAAAGTCAAATGAAAGATTTCACACCAGCATTAAGGTTCAACTCACAGTCAATGGGGACTCATTATAGAAAAAGTGGGAAGCAAACTTTTGTCACAAATGAGGCATCGCTTGATCATACCAGGGGACTCCGAGTACGTCCGTGGGCAATGATACCAAGAGCTGCTACAGTGAAGTCCATCTGGCAAGGCAGGGACCTAAAATCCTCACGTTCCCAGTGTGAACTAAAATTGTGTGTTTAATAATGGAAGAAGGAAAAGATGTGAGAGAAATAAATACCTTTGTTCCTCAAACCATCTTCAGGGAGGTCCGTGCATAGATGTTCTTTGCTTGCCTGCATCAGGAGGTCCTCCTGCGGTAAGAAAATCCAGCGGTCAGGGAGGATCCAGAGATACCCTAGCTCACCAATGCCAATGATTCTCTGAGGGTCTTCTTTCCAACTCCTGGAAATTTGCTAGCAGTCACAAGGACTGGGAACTGAAGCAAACCTCAAATTCAAATTAATATAATAATAAAACTTCCACTTCTCTAGAATTCGAGCTTGAAAAGCCAAGTTTCCCAAGGTCTGGACAATAACAGAGGTTTAGAATGCTGGGCTGCAGATCCAAACAAAACCCTGTAAGTATCCTCCGAATCAAGAAACACATTGATGCAATGTGATCTTAATTGAAAATCTGAATGGAAACTATCAGGAAGTTGGATGTAACTCAGTCCCTAACCATTCTCAGTATCACATACCCATTTTTTTCTCAAACTTCCTGGAAGAGCTATTTTTCCTTTTCATCCCTGTTCACTGGAGGAGGGTATAAGGAGGAACACCATCAATGACAACCTACAGAGGGACTTCAGGAAAATGGGAAGGGGCAGCAGCAGCAGCGCGTGTGTGTGGCATGGGGCCCCGTGAGGAAAGGGTCTGACCAGGCTGACCAGCTGGAGACACTGACAGACCAACAATGGCTGCTCACATCAAAGTTTCCTTCTGGGTCACCTCTTTTTCTCTGCCCAAAGATTTTTTTTCACATGCATTTAACTGGTAAGTAAAAGATTCTGACATAGCACTCACTTAAATTGACAGATGGTGAAATCATTGCTACAATGCTTGATAACTTTTACAGCACTAAATGCCCACATTCTCCACCAAAAAAACTCCCCCCCAAAAAACTCCAAAACAACAACAACAACAACAAACAAGCAAAACCATTTCACTTCTAAGCAAAGTTCTGTGGTGGAAACAGAAGATCAAAGTGATGGCAAATACAGGTGGACACAGGAGGAAATAAAGCATCATCACTGGAAGTGAGAGAAGAGGCCCGGCGTGGAGTGTCATGTACAAAGCAGGACTGTTCCTTCACTTTCTATTGCAACTTCAGTGTGGAATGCTTTTGCACAGCGTGAACTTAAAACAACCATCTCCCACAGAACTTACGTGTTACCACATTTGGCCAAGAGTATAAATTCTAGCGTGATGCCAGGTCAAATTTATTTGTAAATGGGGAGAAGAAAAGCTCTTACTTACCGTAGAAGGAATGATGGAATTAGAAAATCACCATTTGGCAACCATCACAGTGATAATTATCTCAAGAATCATCAATAGATGTTAAAACTAGTCGCTAAAAGTTTGAATAAGAAACAGAAGTATTTACATAGTTTCAAAATATCTCCCCACAAGATACTTAATAATTATGAAGGGGAAAATAGTACCTTCACAGTGGAGAAGCCTGGCAGACCCCACCTGAACCAGGTGATGGCAGTTCCCCTGCCCAGGAATGAGGCACCTCAATGCCAGGCGCTTGCTGAGAGGATGCACAGGAAGAACCACATCACTTCTGTGGGGTTCCTGCCCCCCAAATGCACAACCAGGATCTAATCATGAGGAAACATCAGACAAACCCAAATTGAGGAAAATTCTACAAAATAAATGGCCTGTACTCTTTCAAGTGCCAAGGTCATGAGCTGAGAAAATGTTACAGATTAAACGAGACTAAACAAACATGACAACTGAATGCCACAAATGATCCTGGATTTTTCCTAGACCAAGAAAACATTTTTTCTTTTGCTACAAAAGACTTCAGTGGGACAATTGGCCAAATGTACTCGGATTAGTGTTAATTTCTTGATTTTGATTAGGGTACTGTGGTCACCTGACTGAATGCCCTTGTTTGCTAGGAAATACACAGTCAAGCATTTAGGTATCACATCTGCAACTATACGCTCAAATTATTCAGAAGGGAAAAAAAGCAAATGTGGTAAAATGTTAACATGTGAGGAATACACATGAAGGGTAATGGGAATTCTTCACACTACTTTTGCAACTTTTCGGTAAGTCTCAAATTATTTTAAAATAAGAGGTTAAGAAAACATCGTTATTTGTAGTTACCCTCGATCCCTTCTCCAAAATGATACTACCCTCCACACTTCTAGTTCTCAGGCTGAATGTTTGAAGTGTTAGATTAGATGCTATTTAGAGTATTTCTTCAGGTTAATACTTCATGGGAAAGGCCGGGTGCTGGAGCAAAAGCCGAGGGGTGAGGAGTCAGATGCAGCTCCGTTCCAGACGCAGGACTCCCACCAGCTAGCTCTGCTGCAGAGTGCATGCTTACAGATGGTTTTATAAATGGGGACCACAGACACCTTGCAAGATGCCCTGTCAGGACAGGTGTTCCATGAGCAGAAGCTCTCACCATCCAGTAGACCTTAGACCTTAGATCTCACTTTCCCGTGAGAAAAGCCAATAGGACTGTCACCAACAGAGCCGGGTTGTCATCTGGAGTGACCACCCTAAGCTCTTCTGGGCCTAAAAGAGACTCTGCAGTGAGAGCTGACCTCCTGCCAGCAGCATACAGGTCCCCTCAGATTCCCAAGGACTCTGGTGAGCTCGCATGATGAACCCTAAGGGCTCCAGCTCCTGGAGGTACTGCTGGGATTTTAGTCTGGCCCCACCTGCTGCTCTAAGGAGATGTCTTAGCTGGAGCCCGCACACACCCTGGTGGAGTGCCAACCTGACTGCTTCAAGCCATCCCCCCATCTCCCTACTTAGCCATGACTTCTAACAGTGAAGGGGAGCAGCAGAAGCCAGGAGTGACAGACTCCTCTCTCCCCCTGCCTTGCTGACTTCTCCTGAAAGGTTCTGAGTTATAAAAAACAGGTTTCCCCTCACAGAGGGCTGTGGACCCTACAAAGTTTTAAGTCTAGATACGATCAGGAATTGACAGGGTTGAAAAAGAAACAGTGTGAGGCTGAGTTCAGATGTGAGGGACCCCCAACCACCAGCATCACGGCGGTGGGCGATCTTCAGATCAGGTGGGAGCTCAACCAGCCTTGGGCCCCAAACCCAGATGAAGGAACAGAACAGACCACTTGCGAGCAATGGCCGTGTAGTGTAAGCATCCTGTGTGCAACTCCCTCCATCCCCTCGAGCCAACCGATCATGTAAGAAACACTTGCAGAAATTTATCAGACACAATGTCCTTTTCCTACAATATTTTATCAGCTAAGTGTTCTAAGTTTCAGGATTCCTAGAGGTAAAGTCCTAAACATTTCTCTCTACTACCTAGATTTTACTAAATCTTGACATCTGATCGTTAATATCCTAACATTCCTTGCAAAATCTGTTTCCAAGATATAAGTTCACGTGGATCCCTCTTGCAAAATCAAATGAGATCACTGCAGTAGTTCGTAGCATTATATAAACTATATAAAATATGAAATGCCACATAATAGTGCAATTTGTCAAACTGACAGCAAATTCTCTGCCTCAGCCTGGCACAGCCAACATGTCATCCTCCTGCCCACTGCTTGGAATCAAAACCAACTTAAAATACTTCTCCAAAGTTTAGGCAGATTTTAGGAGGGTCTTGAAAACCATTCTTACTGTTCATCTGTAATCTTATTTCCCATTAAAAGCTGGCTGTTTATCCTGGAAAAGACGCAATACTGATTCATTCCTATGAGGCTAGTATTGAGCCAGAAAAAAAAAACCCCACAAATATCTTTAGGAGGGAAATGAACATACACCAGGCCCTTCAGCTTTTATAAGCAGGGTAGTTTTAAGCTCCTCAGGGCCTGAGGTACACCTGAGCCATGAGCCCTGGTTGTAAGCAGATCTCGCTGACCTCCTCCAAGACTGAGCTTCCTGAGCTGGAGCACTGGTGGTCCCAGCTTCAGGTGGGACTGCCGACACACTGAACACACAATAGGGCCCAACACAGAGCAAATGAGATACCTCCCATTTCCTGGCACTTGTGGGAACAGCAGTGATCATGTTCACAGTGAAGAACACTGAAAATAAACAAGTTGTTGGATCTCTAGATGGACCTTTCAGTTTCCTACACTTGCATATTTAGGAAGGAAGAGCTGTAGGACAGTAACTTTAAATCATCTTTACTGAGCCTGAAAAGGAATTTTCCTCCATGTATCTCAATTCAGAGTAACTTTAAATGAGGCACCGATCACGTTAGCTGGGTGAGGCATTTAATAACAGTCCGCCACAAGGATTTATCTAAGAGAACTGCTAAACTAATGAGGAGAAAGTTCCACCTTAAGTCCCAGCAATATGTGAATGGTGCTTTGGGCACCTCTTTGTCACACACTTTTAACAATATGAGCTGAGAACCACAGGCAAACCATCACTGTGGGGACCACGGTACCCTGGCAGACCGGGAGAACAGCTTATGGCCACCAACTGTACTACTCAGAATGTGAAGTTCAGATTTTTTCACCTTTAAATCACTGAAAATGAGTTCTTTCCAACAAGATTTCCTTTTAAGCAAAAAGCAAGCTGCTTCACACTACTGCAAATTTCTTAGGATCAGAGACTCTTAGGGTGACGAGGAAGGAAGCTTAATGGGCATTTAGCATAACAGCCTTTCCCTTAAGTAAAGTCACATATATTGCACAAGATTGGGTCTTTTCTGAACATGCCATTAAATAACAAGTTTCTCCAATAGCATAACATGCCTCAGGTGATCAACAGCCATTGTGCTTCCTGACTTGATGTCTCCTGTCCATATGCCTTCAAATATCTATCAAAAGATGCATACTGAGTCTTCGTATGTTTCTGCTAACAGACAATTCAGAATTTTTCTGTGTCTGTGTTGAGCATGAATGATGTATCTTGAAGCCAAAGCTTTTACAACACATTCACCCCGGCAGATCTACCCCTGTGTACAGCTTATATCTAAGCACCAAGAAAAACTAGCAAAGCATGGTATAAAGAATTTTCACAGATACAAGGATGTAATGTTCAGCACAGGGAATGTAACCAATATTTTATAATAACCTTAAATGAAGTATAAACTATAAAAATGTCAAAAATCACTACTACATTGGGCAATTCCCGGATGGCCTAGTGGTTAGATTCCAGGCTTTCGCTGACATGGCCTTGATTCAATCCCTGGTCAGGGAACTGAGATTCCACAAACGGCGTGGCCAAGAAAACAAAAACAAAATCACTACGTTGTACACCAGAAACTAATATAACATTGGAAACCAACTATACTTCAGTTAAAAAAAAGAAAATAAAGTTGGTCAAATCAGGAAAAAAAAAGTTTTCAATGTCAAATCACCTGTGTGGGATGTCGCATACCCGTCTTTCCACTTTATTCTTAAATAAGACCAATCTTTTCCGTATCCTGGTCCGTAACCTCTGTGTGCACCGTAGTTCTTGACCTTCCTCCTGTGAGTGCAAAGGTCAGAGCTGAACGGTTCTTTCACTACTCAGTGTGGCTCCTGCAGCTGTCCCTTCCACGCACCTGTTCCCAGACTCTTTCCCCTCCTTGTTTTTGCCTTTCTTCTCCCCTCCCGATAACAGAATATCCCAGATCAAAGGACAAAAGTACTAGTTACAAGTCTTTACACCTTTTTGACACAATCATAAGGCAGGAAAGAATGATTTTTTTGCTGGTTTAGCTTTTCATGATTGAAATATTTCATGATTGGAATATTTATTTTAACTTTTTAAGTGGATCTTTATTTTTTTATTAAAAAAATTTAAAAAAGAAATATTTTGGCTGCACCACACAGCATGCAGGATCTTAGTTCCCCGACCAGGGACTGAACCCTTGCCCCCTGCAGTGGAAGCGCAGAGTCTTAACCACTGGATCGTCAGGGAAGCCCCACGTGGATCTTTAAAGAAAATGTCAAGTACAGTCACAAAAGGACAAAGACTGTATGACTGCACTTATATGAGGTCCCTAGAGCAGACAAATTCATAGACAGAAAGGTGGCAAACGGGGGTTACCAGGGGCTGGGGGAGAGCATATGGGGTGTTATTGTTTAATGGAAACAGAGTTCCAATTTGGGAAAATAAAAAGAGTTCTGGAGATGGATGGTGGTGACGGTTACACAACGTGAATGTACTTAATGCCACTGAAGCGTTACAAATAATAAAAATGGTAAATGTTATATGTATTTTACCACAGTAAAAAAAGCCAAAAAAGCCAATTAAGACCAACATTTAAAAATAAGTTGCTTCGTAAAATAACATGCACTGTTTTTCTTTTACAACAACCAAAAAAAACAAAAAAAACAAAAACACAACTAATAATGACCTTAAGAGAGGTTAAATGAGTGAATGAAATGAATATTTAACAAAACCAGTTTAGGTTTCATCAGGGCCCAAGGTACAAAAAAGTGTAAACTTCTAATTCTAAATATTGGTGCCGTTCTTCTCCATGAACTGAGAAATTCACCAAGCATTTAATTCATGCAATCCATGACGGAAAGTGTAGGTGGCCGTCCTTCACAACCACAGCAAGTTCTTATTCCTGGAGCCGAGCTCTGTTGAAGTCAGTACCCTTCCGCCTTGACTGATTTTGGTTCAGAGGGAACAGAGAAGAGTGGGTTAAGTGATAACCTCTCAGTACTCTTCCCCAAACTGGAGCCAGTGCACGACTGTAGGCCTCTTTGTTGGTCTGAGATGAACAACAGCTGAAGGAAAAAACTTTGTGGAATGCTGCTAAAGGCAAATCAACTATTAGAACAAAATCACAGAATGTCAGCATGGAAAAGAACACCTCTGAGGTTACTTGTCCGAGTTAGAATCCCCTTTGGTATATTCCTGACAAACAGTCACTGAGCCTCTTTATAAACAGGACTTCCCTGAGTAAACCTAAGCCATTTCTAGACTGGTCTAGCTGTTAAAAAGCATCTCTCATACTAAGTTAAATTCTGTCTCCCTCTATCAAGAAGAGGTTTTTTTTGTTTTTTTTTTAATTGTTATAATATTTTTAAAGTTTTTAAACATTTGATTTAGAAATAATCTTTTAAAGACACCAAAAAATTGCAAATATTGGTCAAAAAAATTTCTTGTATAGTCTTCATCCAGCTTTCCCTAATGTTAACACCTTACATAACCACAGTATAGTTATTAACACTAATAAAATACGAGCTAATCTAAAGACCTTATTCAAATCTTGTTAACGGCTCCATAACACCCTTTTTCGGGACCAGGATCCAATCCAGGCTCCCAGAATACATTTAGTCATCGTGTCTCCTCAGTCTCCTTTCAACTGAGAGGGTTCCGTATGTATTCATCTTTCTTAACTTTTGGAAAGAAAGTCCCTTGGTTTGGGTTTGTCAGATGTTTCCTCATGATTAGATCCTGGTTGTGCATCTCAGGGGCAGGAACCCCACAGAAGTGACACGGTTCTTTTCTGGCTCATCCCTCCTGTGTGTACACATGTGTGTGTTTTATACAAATGAGCATACACTTGTACACTTGCTTATTTCCCCTTCTTTCATGCATGAAAGGGATGATACTGCAGAAAGTCCTTCACAGTTTGCTTTTTTCACTTAGTATATCCTCCTTTGCAAAAGAGTTAACAGCAGCAGGCCTGACTGTTATTCTTAGAAAGGCATGCTTACAAGGGTAGCCTTGGCTAGCATCTGGGAACTTAGATTGCAGGAGAGTCTCCACCATTTCCTAAATGTTCAGAGTGGCTCACGACACCTATACAACCGTGTGATTCATGGGGAACCCCTGCTTTCCTCCTGTGACGTCTGGGATTTTGGTATGTGCCAGCCAGAGGATGCCCATGTGACCAGCCTGAACTCTAACAAGCTTCCATGGTAGACATCTCAAATGTATGAGCAGAATTTGTTCCCAGAGGAAGTGAAGTGTGTGTGACTACACTCGGAGAGGACTCCTGGGAGCCTGTGCGTGATTTCCTCTAGACATTGCCCCCATGCCCCTCTTCCCTTTGCTGATTGCTTTATGTCCTTACACTGTAATTAATCTTAGCTGTGAATCTGACCATGTGCACTGTCCTGTGAATTCCAGAGAATCACCAAACGCAGCAGTGGTCTAGGGGACACCTGCACCTGTACATGGAGATCTTCATTCTTTATTACAGTTGCACAGGGCTCCAGGGAAGGATGTTTATATACCATAGTTTATTCAACCTGTCTCCTATATGTGGACATTTAGGTTGCTTCCAACATTTTGCAATAATAAACTATGCTTCAAACAATAACCTTGTGTATACATATTTTTATGCTGTGGGAGGTGTATCTTCAGGGTAGATACTCTCTAGAAATGAGAGTTCTGAGTCAACAGGTCAGGGCATAGTTTTGTTAAGTGTAGCCTAATTCCTCTTCTGCAAGGTTGTATCAGTATGCGTTCCCACCAGCCATGTGTGAGAACAGCATTTTTCCTCACAGCCTTGCCGACCAGGTGTGTTGTCATAATTGTTCATGTTCACCAATCTGATAGGTTTCATAAAAGTAGTATCATGGGTTGTTTAAATTTGCATCTCTAATTATGAGTGAGGTTGGCCATCTTCATGTGTTTAAACACAATACACACAAACACACATGCACGCAGTGACTTATCTACTCAAGTGTCTCCTCCATTTTTCTATTGGTTTTTTTCATTCCCCAATTTAAGAGGTCTTTATACATTAGAGATATAAGCCCATTATCCATGATATACATTGCAGATATGTCCTCCCAATTTGTCAGTTGTCTTTTGACTATGTTTGTGGTGTTTTGCCAATCTAGCAAGAGTTAACCTGGGGTCCAACAATGTCTGGAGTCTGCAGACCTTCTGGGATGGCACGTCTGCTTTTCTGAGAGGCCTGCAGCATTCATCCAGATTTCCAATGGTGCTGTGACCTAAGAATGTCAGGAGCTGCCACCGTCCCACCCGTCTTCCCCTGAGCTTAACTGTGCCCAACAGAACTGCTCTGCTCAACCCTCCAAAGTCTCAAAGGCTTCTCTCATTCCCCCTGATTTTTCAGAAAGACCCAGCAACTCGGCTTCCAATGGGGTATTTTCACGTTGTGTCCCTAGTGTGAATTCTTATCCATGAATACATTCCTCCCACATGACCCCAGGCTCAATGTGAAAAGGAAGGGACAGACTCTGCTTTGGCCAGGAACCCCAACACTGACTCATTCCTTGCTTCCCCTCTGCCCCCCACACCATCCTCCCTGTACCTTGAGCTCATCTGAGTGCTGCGGGGGTAGGGGAGAGAGAACCATGAGGATGATACTCTAGGTACAGATGAACCAGCACCTAAGCACAAAACCACCACCTCTGTCCAGGCAACACATTTTGTTAATGTATATTAAGGGCAAACTGGCTTTTCTTGGCAGCTACAGAGTCAATTCTAATTAACCAGTTAAAACCTGTAGGGCTTCTGTTTTCCACTTGTGTGTAGTTCCCTTTATGAAACCAAATACAAAATCTTGCATTTATATCTATTAAATTTCATTTTGCTCTACACAATTCAAATTCAGAATTCACCTCTGGTGGAGTTAAAAAGGAGAAAGGGAATGGTTTAGAAAAGGAATAGGGAGACAGTAATCTTCTAGTTCTCAGGTTGGGTGGTACGTATATATGTGTGTATATACATGTACTGATATAAGTATGTTGTGTTCATTTATATATGCATAATTTCATTTTATATCAAATTTTACATGAAGAAAACTTTCCATCTTGTTAGACGCAGCACACCATGGCAAGGAGTAAGGAACTTTGGATCTGTTACCTTGCTCATTTAACTATATTTTTAAGGATAGGTCATCACAGCATAAAATCTGATATTTTGTTCAACTGTCACTTCATGCTTTATCTATTCTTAATTATGGTTAATATACGCAGCCTACTAATGACAGTCAATTGCCCTGCAACCTGTGTAAAGAAATGATGTATTTTTATCAGGTGGGGAATGGAGCCTAGCCCAGGAAGCCCAGAGAATACGAATTTATTAGTACATAGAGCAGGGTTTGACAAACTACAGCCTGTGCTTATAGATAACACTTTACTGGAATACAGCCACACTAATTTTTGTAAGAATCATCTATGCCTACTTTCAAGCAACAATGGCAGAGTTGAGTAGTTTCAACAGAGGCCATATGGCCTGCAAAGCCTAAAATATTTACTGTACGACCCTTTACACAGAAAGTTTACTAACTCTTGATCTAAGGCACCATCCAGGGCAGAGTAAGCTTTCTAGTCCACTTGGCAGGTACAACTTCCTTTAGGAATTGGGGTCCATCAGGCTACCTTAGCTCACTAACCATTAGTCTCACCTAACTAATCCCTCTTATTCCAATATCAAATTCACAGAGATGGGATTTTCCATGCCACACCAAGCAGTGATTCCACTTTTCACTGTATATTAGTTAAAGAACTGGCTTTCTGATTTAAGCTTCAGCCTCTCATGAAGGGGGGTAGCTTGGATCAGTCCTTTGGAGATCATCACCTCTGATGTACAAAAGATATAAGTTTCTAGACCTGCAAAGCTTAGGACTTACTTCTGAAATATGGAGACCCTGCGAGGGTATCCATCCTATGAAGCCCTAACTGGGTCAACAGTCTCCCTCAAAGATACCTCTGTGACACCTCACTCTATCCTAACCATGACGTTACCAAAACTCAAGGAACAAGTACACATTGTTCCTTAACATCAGACACAGAAATCCCACACGACCATCACAAAGAGACTCAACATTCCATATACAGTAGCTGTGTCAGAGGACTGACACATTTTCATGAGATAAGCACTTTCTCTCCTCAAGTGTCTGATGCAACACGAATGTTTTTAAAAATCATCAAAAGAAAGTTAACATCAAAATGAACATTTTGGAAATGTTTCAAGAATAAATCATAAGCTACCTGTCAGACTCTGTACTTTATCCTGAGAAGTGTTAGTCCAGCTGGAAAGATGACATCCCCAGTCAACTGATCTGCATCAAGATCTCATTTCTTACCTGGCTGGGGCAGAGCTTCTCTTCAGCAGCTGTGGAATATTGACGTGTGTCTTCCTTTGCTCCCTCACAGGGGTCTCTTACAATCTCCGCCTGGTCCCCTCCATCTCTGAAGACCTTTTGCTCCATGCTCTTGGCTTTCACTTCCCTATCCAAGATCCCAGAAGCCACAGAACCTTCTGCTGTGGGGTCCACCAGCCCACACCGCCCAGGCTCACCCCCATGGTCCAAGGTCTCAGGGGTTTCTTCGCGACAACTTTCCACAGGAGTCGTCTGCAGCTCCAAGGGCACTGCCCTACTCTGACTTATACGAGAGCTTGAGGCTCCAGGTTTTACATCTGGAATCGCACTTGGCTCAGGGTCAGCATGAAGCTCTTTGGAGACACTCACTGGGAGTTCAGAGTATAATTCCTGCACCTCGGCAGACATGGAGGAATCGAGTGGAACGGGCTGGGTCTCTACGCCGGATGACAGCATGGGGGCAGATGCAGATATGGAGTCAAGTCTTTTACACCAAACGGCTCACCCTGACACAAATCAAAGGAAGGGATAAAAGTTTAAAACCTTGCAGGGAAGTAGAAAGCTGTCTCAGCTTAAACTGGCTAAAACAAAGGCAAAAAATTCTACCTCAAATGCCAGCATTATCTGGCACCAAAAAATTCTCTGTAAGAGACTGAGTTTGAGGAAAATAAATACCTTAAGCCTTTAATAGACATCTAATTTCAATGCAAATACTGCCTTGTGAACAATTCTTAGTATAAATCTGGATTTAAGTGAGATCTCATCAAATGTAGATGAGAATAAGACATGTCTAAGCATCCGAAGATAGACCCAATGTAAACAAGAAGATAAAGATGGTTTTTGAATTGTTTTCAGTTCGTGAACCTTGCGCGTTTTGTTCGCTGCTATATCCCTGCTGCCTGGAATAGTTGTTTCACACATAGCAGGTACTCAAAAAATATTTCCCCAATTAACATATACTGAGGGACTCTGAAGAATTCGATTCACTGACTTTTCTTCATTAAGAATTCTCTTTGGAAGAAGATAGAGAAAAGTGCTCACCAAACACCTGAGCTGTGTCTACGCAGGCTGGCACCCGACACGACTAAATCAGCTCTTGGGCAAATCCTTCCTGACTTCAACTCAGCACCTCGAGATTTTCCAAGTGCCTTCAAAGACACCACTCATTTGATTCTCATAACAACCCAGTGAGCTAAGCAGGGCAGCTGTTGTCTTCCTGTTACAGGTTCTAACACCACACCTGAAGAGGGTAAAGGTGACCTGCCTAAAATATTACATGGTTAACTGAGGGAAGGAGGGGGGACATCCAGGGCTTCCACTATGTTGGTCATGTTTCACTTCTCACATTGGGTAATGGGAACATGGGTTATTTGCTAAAATGTACATATTTAAGTAGTTCATGATATTGTATTATTAAAGTAATCAAAACAAAGGCACACAGATAGGGAATGCTACACCCAGAACCAGGGTCTCCTGACCGGTGACTTTTCCATTTTAGTCTACCAAACGCGTGTGGTTTCCACCACAAAATCCACTTGACCTGACCAAGGCGGAAATGATAACCAAATGAGATACTGCACGCTTTCGTTCTTGATGTTTTCCTTAACCCTAAACAGGAGGAGAGAGAAGGTGAGAAATATTTGGAATCTCCGAGTTCATAACAAGAATTTATCGGGGGCTTCCCTGGTGGCGCAGTGTTTGAGAATCTGCCTGCCAAGGCAGGGGACACGGGTTCGAGCCCTGGTCTGGGAAGATCCCACGTGCCGCGGAGCAACTAGGCCTGTGAGCCACAACTACTGAGCCTGCGCGTCTGGAGCCTGTGCTCCGCAACGAGAGGCCGCGATAGTGAGAGGCCCGCGCACCGCGATCAAGAGTGGCGCCCACTTGCCACAACTAGAGAAAGGCCTCGCACAGAAGCGAAGACCCAACACAGCAAAAATAAATAAATTAATTAATAAACTCCTACACCCAACATCTTCTTTAAAAAAAAAAAAAAAAAAAAGAATTTATCGGAAGTACCAACAGCAGATCCCTTTGGCCGAAATGCACATAGGAAAGGATGTTTCAGATGTACTCTCACCACTTCCTAATGTCCATCTTTCTCCAAAATAAACACGTTACACACAAGTAATACCCAGAGCTCGCTACGGAACTGTTTTGACTGTTAGGCTGTCTCACCATCTCTCCAACGACCACATCAGATTTCTGAGAGTGAAGGACTCTCCAAGACACCATGTAACTCCCTCCTTACGACCCAACAGCCCTGGGACCTGTCTCTGTTCGTACGCTGATTATGGGGGGAAGCCCACCGATGCCAGTTACACAAAGGCACACGCTCTGCCTCCCCGTCAATGAGCAGCCCGCTCCTTGAGCACTCCTGGGTTGACGACTGTTCCTCCTTGACAGAAGGTCCCCTACACTGGCTTGTGCTGTCTGGACTGGAGCTGGGGATGAGGAAGGGCAGAGGACAGGTCCTCTCATTCCAGACCATTCTGCCCTTCTCCTGGTTTTCCAACCTGTGGTGGCGGTTTACTCACGTCCCTATGCTCTCATCTGCTGGGCGAGCGCCTTAGTGTTTTCAAGGAACCCTACTCAAAGGTGAAAGGACATAACGCGATACCATTAACTTAAATACGAATACTAGAAATTACAGGAAAGCAGACTGCTGGTCCATAAGGTTGAGGTAACACAGGAGGGCTGGTGAAGAAACTTGAATCCAAAAGAGAAGCAAGGAGAGATGCACTGGCGTGCAAAGGAGTGAGGTGAGACTCACAGGGGACTTTCATAAACCGTGCTGACAAAGGCATCCTTTCTGGAGCTAGTCTTCCCCTTTCTCCTCTAGCTCCTGGATTTTAAGCCATTTTGTGTGTGTGTGTGTGTGTGTGTGTGTGTGTGTGTGTGTGTGTGTACGCGGGGGTTAAGGGATAAAGTGAAATTGCTATTTGATGCCCCCGCTCCCAAAAGGTTGGAAGTGTTCCATTTTAATTTGGTTCAGTTTCCCTTTCCCATCGACAGATAACAATCCAGCTTTTGGTTGTCACACCACATATGCACCGAAAGAGTAAGTGCAGGAAAGACTACTGTAGAAGAGAAGGTGGAGATGGGCTCTGTGGGTCTCCCCGCCTGCCAGGGTGCGGGTGTTCTCAAGTTCAACCCTTGATACACCTCCCTTCCCAGGCTTCACTTTTTTGATGACCTCACCTTTTCGTGCAGCTTCTCTGCTAAGAGGATGACTCAAAACTGTCCCTTCAAGCACAGAGTAACCCCATGATCCAGCAACTCCACTCTGAGGAACATGTGCAAAAACCACATGCCTGTACAAAAACTTGTACACGGATGTTCACCACAGAACTGTCCACAAGAGCCAAAAAGCGGAAACAAATCAAAATGTCCATCAACTGATGAACAGATCAACAAAATGTGGTCTATCCACACAATGGAGTATTACTTAACTAGGAAAAGAAATGACGTGCTGATTCATGACACAACATGGATGAACCTTGAAAACCTTATGTAAGTAAAAGAAGCCAGGCACAAAGGACCACATATTATAAGATCTCACTTACACGAAATGTCCAGAGCAGGCACATCTGGAGTCAGAAAGTGGATTAGTGACCACTTACTGCTGGAAGAGTTAGAGAAATAGGGAGTGGCTGATGGACAGTTTTTCTTTTGGGGCAATAAGTGTTCTAAAATTGATTGTGGTGATGGTTGCACAACTCAGACTATGCCAAACACCACTGAATTGTACAAATTAAGTTGATGAATTACAAGTTATGTGAATTATATCTTAATGAAGCTGATTTTTTTTAAAAGAAAGAAATCTGTCCCTAGCCCCAACTTTTTCTCAAGCTGTGACCTACGTTTCACTCACAAGGATGGCACCCCCCCCCAAACGTAACATGCCTAAAATAGAACACATTCAAGCCAGTGAATAATCGAGTTTTGCTACACGCCAGCAGCTATGAGGTACAGGATGAGTGAGAGGCTCTCAGTAGCCTTACATGTTTATTTTTGAACCCACTGCCTCTCTTAGTAATGGCACCCGCTACCCCAGAGCTCAGACTTGAATCCCCAGACGTAACCTTATCTGACCATCCACATGCCGTTCAATTAGCACTTGTACCAATTAACACTTGTACCAACGGCCCCAACTCCAGCTGTGTCTCTAACAAATCTGACTCCTTTCCAACCCCACGGTCCTAACTCAAGATTTTGTTCTGAACACAAAATCACGCACAAATACATGCTTCCTAAACAGATGCTTATCATAAAGAGGCAATACTGATAATCACATAAAATGGCTCAAAATATTCCTCAGGGAAAACAGTGCCATTACCTTTCCTACACCTCCATCTATGTTGTAAACTGGTGTGGACCAAAACAGAATTGTAAAGCTTGGTCACCAAAAGATAACTTCCGATATACAAAAGCCAAATGCCACAAAACTACCATCTCTTGATACGTGTGTTTGGTAGAGACATAATTATAAGACTTTTCAACCTGTAAAACAACTAGGGACATCGGCTGTCGAAGCAGAACAGACTCTCCCTCCTTTTTGCAGCCTGATTCTGGTCCTCAAGTTTCTCAGCAGTATGTGAAGTGGAGTCACCAAGAACAGCTAAGTGCCTCAGCTGGAACCCACAGAGGTGAAGTCATATTTAGATGCAAGCCTAGAGCAGCAGTTTACAATTTTCTCAGCTCACTAGCTCGCATCACTAAACTCTCCTCTCAACTTTCTCCCTCTATCAAGCTATTGGTAATGCCACAAGACTGCAGAAACAACAGAATTTTACCATTCAAGTTCTTTAAATTTCTGAATGCAATGGAGCAATTAAAAATGATGGTACAGAAATATACCTCTCCATAGAAAGCTGCCTGAGATGTCTTAACAAGCTAGATAAATATTAGGATTCTTTTATTTTGGAAAAATATATATCCATATAGGAAAATTGTTTTAAATACTATAACCCAAATATTAACAGTGTTACCCTGGGTGATAGCATCATGAATGACTTATCTGCATGTTGTACTTTTTTTTTTTAACAATGAGAGTCTATCACACGTGTTAAAATTTTTTTAAAACGTTATATCTCAAGATCCAAATATGAAGCAATAAAGAATAACCAGTAAGTGTATTATCCCTTTATCAGTATCTTTCCAAATGTCAGCTCTCTCCCTTAATCATAAAAGTTTTTACACTGAAGTGTTAAATAAACTTGAAGTAAGCGAAAAGAGTAACACATGCTTATAAAATGTAGACAGGGATTTATGGCTTAATCCTTACTAATGATTTATAACCAACCTACTGGGTGAAGACACCAGATAATTACCTAGTTTGAGGTATAAGCAGAAAATAACCCATAGATTCACAAACAACTCTCTCCTGCTGCTATTGGCTTGTCATCTTTACCATTACCACAAGTAAAAATTACATTGTTTAGGGGATGGATTTATCCCAGGGATGGGGATGGGGGGGAACACTAATGTTTATAAGGAGTATGCAGTACAATTATTCCAATAAAAGAAGAAAGCCCTTTGAATTGAGAATTATCATCTCCCAGTCTTTCTGCTTCAAATGCAGAATCAGTGCTGGGAAGCAGTCTAGTTGTTGGTCTCCGAGCTGGGAGATCAGGGTCCCTATCCTGCCTCTTGCTTACTAGCTTCACGGCCTTTAGTGTGTCACTGAACTTTCCTGGGCTTGTTATTTACATGTAAAATGGACAAATTAAACAAAATAATCGCAAAGCATTGTGTTACCCGTAAAAATCCCAAGACTCTAAATAACTTTTCTATTTCAGTTTGTTTCAGCACAGCAGACCTACAGACACCAAGAAAAGTGGTACAGAGCTCAGACTAATGCCCACTGCAAGTACTCAAGGGCAAACGAGGTAATTTAAGAACACTTTACATACGAAAAAGATAGAAAGCTGTTCTTCAGTGCGTCTTCAGGCAATTTGGAAGTGTTAATTCCCATCCCACCAAATAACAAAAGCCAAGGGGAGGATGGGGAAAGTACGAATGAAAGATTAACATTGCTGCTCTCAGCCTCATTAGAATACGTTTTTTAATACTAAAAACCTGACAAAGTGGCAACTTTAGTCATTCAAACATGCCCCAAAACAAAAGTTCTGGGGGTACAAAGTTTACAGCAGTAAGCAAAAGAATAAAAAAAACAAACAAAGAAAACAACAGAACAGAAAGCCATGTGCCCCAATAATCCCATCTGATGGTCTCCCTTCCCTTTAATTCCAAAAGCAAAGGGGCTGCTCTTAACCAAACGAAGCAGTTAATAACACTAGGCACTACCACACTTGTGACAAGGGACAATACTCACAATAATGATCAGGCCCTCAGAAGTTCACCACACTCCTTTCACCTTGAGAAAGGGGCTTTCTTTTCCAAAGATTCGGACACTGTAGCCAATCCCTCCCTGAGGAATTCGGAGAAGGGGGCCTCTTCTTGAGTAACAGAGAAAGAAGAATCTTTGAACAAGATCTCTAGACAAACTGAAAGTGGGGCAGGGAAGTCCATATACTGAACTGGGCCTGGCTCTTCCCCACAGAGTGCACAAGAAATCTCAACAGCATCAAGCACGGCTTCCCTCGTTCCTCCCTTTATCAGCATGTAGAAAAAGGATCCCTCTGTCTCCACATGGGGAGTGAAACAGTGAAAATGCTCCTGATTTCTACTGACAAAGACTCTGCATAAAAGATTTTCATTCCTTTTTCAAAGGAAGGGGAGAAAAGAAACCATCTGTGCCACTCCAAATATACAGCAGGAAAGCGTCCTCCTCTCATAGGTCTAGAGTCTTATTTTTCTTGGGAGAGCAAGAGAAAGAAGTTGGAATCTCCATCTTGGGTGTAAGAGGGTGTGCACATCAGATAGAAGGAAGCTTTTTCGTCACTAGAGCAAGTAGGGGGAGTGGGATAGGGCATCTCTAACCAGTCGGGAAGGAGTGATAGCTTCTGTGGACAAAGGAAAGGTTGGCTTCTCCTATCAGGTCTCCCTCTTGGAGTACAGACCTGCTTCCAAAAGCAGTCTTTTTTGCAGATTATTCTAACTGAGGCCCTCTTTGTTAATTTGGGAAGTGTGGTCGGATCTAAGACAGTACAAGTGTCTCTTTCTCTGCCCCGGGGAAAAGCCTCCTCAGAAAGTGATGGGGGGTGGGGAGGGATGGAAGGAGGAGACATGCATGGAAAAATCTGTGTTTCTCTATGGAAGATACTAGTTTCTTAAAAAAAAAAAAAAAATTAAGTAACAGTAATAGCAACAGTTTTCCAAAAGGTTACTACGTACTAAGCACTTACACAAAATTTAGCACTTAGGACAATTCTTTGAAGAGAGTACCCAAATTAGAGATGGGAGGACTGACAAAAGGTTAAGAAATGAGTCAAGGTCACAAAGGTGGGAAGTGGGACACACGCGGGCTTTGCATCCATCACACTCCAAACGCCACGCTCTTCACTGTGCGAGGGAAAAGAGCTCCAGGCACACCAAGAAGCTCGGGGGCGGAGAAGCGAGGCTCCCTCTGTGGACACGACTGGGGGAGGGGAGAAAGGCTGACTAACACCATAAAGTAAATTCAGGGTCTTCCTCGCTCTGTATCAAGCTAAAGATAAAAGATAAAAAAGAGAAGATAAGTCTATCTTTTACAGGGAAGGAAGAGACCCCTGTCACTTTTAGGCAACTTCAGTCTTTCTCCCCACCTGGGGGGCGCTGACCAAATCGAGAGAGATCTTACCCCTCCTGAAAATAAGTTCAGAATCGCCCTCTCGCACCCCGGGAGCGGGTCTCCCTCTGCTGACAAGCGTACCGCAGCCGGAGAAGCGCGTGTTCGCCCACGACAAGGGGCGTCGCCCGCCCCGAGAAGTTGGGGGTCCCCCGCCGTATCGAGGTCGAAGAGGAGTCGTTCTCCCCCGCCGGAGCCATGACTCGGAGAAGCTGTTTTCCCCTCGCGACGCGAGGCCTGGTCTCCTCCCTCTCCCCGGGTCGCTCCGCGCCCGCAGCGCAGCCTGCGTTCCCTTCGGCGCCCCGAGAGGGCGGGGGGCCCGGGCTCCCCTTCAGCCTGCACCGCCCGGCGAAGGGTCCGCTCAGGCTGGAGTGGGGCGGGGCGGCTACGCCCGAAGCCTTCCCGCCCCCGGCCTCTTACCCTGAGGTCGGCTCCGCGGCCCGCGCTCGCCCAGCCAGCCCAGCCTCTGCAGCCGCTGCCCCGTAGCCTCCAAGTCTACCTGAGCCTGCGGAGCCGAGAGAGCCCGGGGGCGCTCCGGCCGCCGCCGCCTCTTCGTCTCTATGGTCGCCCCGCACTTCCTCATCCGGGGCCCGAGCTAGCCATGCGGACTCGCCCAGGTCCCGCCCCCGCACTGCGCGCGCGCTCTCCTGGGGCGGCTCTTCCCGCGTGGAGCCTCCCGCCCTCGGCTAGCTCCAGCGGCCTCTGCCCTGCCCCTGCGGCCAGGACTCTTAAAGGGGAACACATCTTTTGACTCTGCTCCTGCTGAGCTTCAGGTCCAGTCTGACTCCACTGAGACCACTCTGGTCCAGTCTCTTTTCTGGCCCGAACGGCTGCAACTCTCCGGGCCTCCCGGCTTCTACCCTGGCAACCCAAGATATCTTTTTATACCTGGAATCAGTATTTTAGATCATGTCACTCCCCTGCTCCATCTCCTTTCTGGCATCTTATTTTAATTTCTTCATAGCTTTAACACTAGCCGAAATTGCCGTTTCATGTTTATCGACTCGTTTATCATCTGTCCCTCGGACCCTCGTCTGTTTTGTTCATCAGTCTTTGCTCAGCACCTAGAGCAGTGTCTTGCACAAACAGGCACTCAACAGATATTTGAAGGAAGGAAAAGAACGTTTATTCAAGAGGGAATTGAGATGGTCCAGAGAATGCAATCAATCCCCAAATCACACAGCCCTGTGTTAAACAGAAATCTGTTGTCTCTTGGAGCTTATCAACTTGGCTGAGTAGAGAGCTAGAGGTTTGGAGGTTTGTGGGACATTTTAATTTTCTCCTCTCTAATCAGCGTATCCTTGAACGAGTCAACATGTGGACCATTTTATCTAAGACAGTGGTTTTCCCAGCTTTAGTTAGGGCTGGAGATATACACACCTAAATGCCAACCCTATTGTTTACAGCCTGTAAGTTCATCCATCGCCTATATACATACACAGTTCACATATAGGATACCACAGATGCTATTGGGATGAATTAACTAGATATTCACTTTAGAACATTTCTACACGTATAGTAGCCAAGTCCTCAAGTTCTTTCTCAGGCAACTATGTGCCTATAGAAGAGGATCTGAGAAACTCAGTATTACTGGTTTGTCTTTTCCTTCAGGATCTAATATTACTGCACAGCACCATTATTGATCTCGTCTTTAAAAATGTGATATTTTGTTCAACATGGATTTTTTGTATTCTTTTAAAAAAAATCGCATTATTTACATTGCTGAGTTTTTTGGCACCCCCTTAGCATTTTGTGCTCTAAATAAGGCAAGTGTCTCATTAGCCCCACCCACCTCACCCTAGTCCCAGTCTTGCTCCTAGCTCTGTGTTAAGCACAGAGCGACCCCAAAGAAGCATCATATATATAATTCAATCCCCTAAAAGTCGAGAAGAGCCAATTTCCTGACAAATTCCATGCTTTTGGTGACATTTACTTGGCAGTTTAAGTTCTTCTAATTTCAAAGACTTAGCATGTCCCTCACCTCGCTTGGCCCTCAAACACCTTGTGAAGGAGGAAGAACACGTACTTTTTATTCCCATCTGTCAGGGGAGAAATTTGAGGAAAGAGAAGTATCCTGTGCAAAGCCACACAGCTAAAAACAGGCAATCCTCCATGTGGTTGTAGCACAGTGATTGTACATTGTAGAACCAAGGCCATTGGCTCTCCAGTCTGGGAGCTACCCGCTCCAGCCTTCCCTAACCCCTAACTTTGACCAGCTTTAGACTTTTTTTTTTTTTTTTTTTTTTTTTTGGCCACATGGCTTGTGGGATCTTATTTCCCCCACCAGGGACTGAACCCGTGCCCTCGGCAGTGAGATCATGGAGTCCTAACCACTGGACCACCAGGGAATTCCCTAGGCAATTTTTTTTTTTTTTTTTTTTTTTTTTTCGGTACGCGGGCCTCTCACCGCTGCGTCCTTACCGCACCCTGAGACTAGCCGGACTTCAGGACACCCCCGGTGAGCCCACCGGCCCCTTGAGCCAGAGACTCAGCAGCACAGGCAGGGTGCAGGACAGGAGGCCAGCCCCCGGCAGGCTACCCCCCACTCCCTCCCCACCGTGCTGGGGCTGCTGAGCAGAGATGAGCTCCAAGAAGCCAGGCCAAGTGGGAATTCCTGCCCCAAGCAGCTCAGGGCAGGGGCGAACTGAGTCCAGGGGCACCGGTCGAGCTGGGAGCAATCCTCCCATAGGAGAATCTGTGACCTCTGAATGACACTGAGAGCACAATGCTCTTGTTACCGAGCAAGGGCTCGTGTGCAAAGGCACCAAGAGCCAAACTCTGCCAGCGGGTGTTTGCAGCAAAGCAAGGGTTTATTTGCAGGGCACCAAACAAGGAGAACAGGCAACTTGTGCTCAAAAGACCCCAACTTCCTGATGGCTTCCAGGCAAGGTTTTAAAGACAGTGTTAGGGGATAGGATGTCCTAGGATGCCTGACCAGCTCGTGGACCTTCTTCTGACTTCTTGGTGGTGAGGTAACAGGGTGATGTTTCAGAAATCCCAATCATCAACCTTCTGGTTCCCACCAGCCTGGGGTCTACGTGCTTATGGTCGGTATGTAGTCACCATCCTCCACCTGGGTGGGGGGGTCTTAGTTTTTTTTTTTTTTTTTTTTCGGTACGCGGGCCTCTCACCGCTGCGTCCTCTCCCGTTGCGGAGCACAGGCTCCGGACGTGCAGACTCAGCGGCCATGGCTCACGGGCCCAGCCGCTCCGCGGCATGTGGGATCTTCCCGGACCGGGGCACAAACCCGCGTCCCCTGCATCGGCAGGCAGACTCTCAACCACTGCGCCACCAGGGAAGCCCCTCTAGGCAATTTTTTTAAAATCTCAAAACTCGTCAAGGTTTTTTACAAATTTTTGCCAAATTAAAAAGTGAAATATTTGTATTTCTAAGATACGACACCAATTATGGACATCTCTCAGGAGAAGGAATCAAATTCCCCTGAGGGCCAGGGACAGAGAGTCCCCTAAACTCTGGGATGGAAGGACTTCAGCTACTGAAAAACAGCCTGGGGGATCTGGGTGTGCCCCCTGAATTGTCAACATAAACATGTATTTTATATTTAACAATTTATCCTTGACAGGTTTTGCAACTGTTGCAGTCTGCTTGATTACATGTTTTTCTTTACTATTAAAAAATTACAATTATTTAAGAGTTATTTAACTTCCGAATCGAATCCTTCACTCACTCCCCAGTCCCTCTGTGGTATGTGATGCTTTTTTTATTTCAACATTCAGAAAATTTCTGAAAACCGTAGGTCAATTAGATGGAGCTGGCAACTTGCCAGGAGCCCTTGGCCAGCTTCAGGCACTGCCCACACAGCTCTGATTTTTAACTTGAGAAGAGAAAGATGTCCCAACAGATAAGGGCTTAGGCTGCACCCTTGGGTGAGACACGAGGATGCTGGTTAAACGCTCAGCCTTCGGAGCCAAGTTGGACTCCACTGGGTCAAGAGCTGTCCTTGGAGGAGTTTGGTGTCCTCAGCCTGTTCCCCTGTCTGTGAAATGAAATAGTATCTGCCACCTAAAAGGGATGTGACGATTACATAAGAATGTGAAAGCTATGGTAGCTATTATTAACAACCAGAGAAGCACGGAACACCACATGGGGTTTGGAAGGATTTGAAAAGGCCCCCAAGTGGATACTTCCCAGCAGGGGCCATTGCACGTGCTTAGCCCTTTGCATTTTACAAAAGTTCTCCCAGAAACTCTATTTTGTGCCTCTCAGTAGCCCTGGCAGGCCTGGCGAGGGTCCATAACATCGTTTACAGATCCGGGGACATTCGCCCGAGTTTGCCCTGTTGAGGAAATCACTAGGTCGGAAGCGAACCGCTTGTGCTAGGATCCATTTCGGAACGTCTGGGAGGAAAAGGATTTCCTGTCCCGGGACGACGGCCCTCAGGCTCGGGACGGGGAAACGCAGGTGGGTAGCCCGTCCTACAGGCCGCACGAGAGGCCCCGCCCCCGGCACGAGCCCCGGATGGGGAAGTGGCGCGGACACCGAGACGAGGCGGAGGCCCGGCCAGAGCGGCCCAGGGCGGGTGGGCGGGGAGGGGGCGGTGCCCCGGGGCGGTGCCCCGGGGCGGAGCCACCGGAGCAGCGCGGCTTCTCAGGTGAGCGCTTGGTGGCCGGGGCGGGCTGGCTGGCGCCTGGAGCTCGGGCTCGGGATCTGCACAGGCTCTGCGGGCGTAGGCGGGGCGTCCCGAGGAGGCGCGGGGGCCCTGGCCAGGGTCCGGCCCTCGGAACCTCGGCCTCAAGAGGGAAGGGGCTCCGGAGCTGCGGGTGAGTGGAACTGCCTGCCCGGGGCCCGGGTTTGGAGATCAGGAGGGAGGGGGCCGGGGCCCAGGTTGGAAACCTGGCCCCACCCGCAACCCCCTGTGTGACCTTAGGCAAGTCTCTCTCCGTCTCTGAGCCTCCGTGGCATCAGCTATGAAATGAGGGTGGGGGCTGCGGGGAGGAACCACTGAGAGTTTGTGCAGATGGAGGTTTGGGGAATGAGCCTTCCTCTATTTACACTCTCCTTGCCCAGGACATCGATGGCGAAACGTGAGCAGTGGGAATGCCTCTCTGTCTCAGAGACCTTGGGCAAGTCCCTTGCGCTGGCTCTCACTTTCCTCATCTACAGATTGTGTGCCTAACCTCTTTTAAGATCTCTTTAATATTTGGGTGTTATTGGTTTATATAGAGGCAAGGTAATGAATGCCTCATTCACTCCAAGTTTTCCCTTTAGGGTGTGATAAAATATCTTCTTGGAGGTTGGACTAGACCCTGGCCCGAATTCCCTTTCGTTCCCAGATTCATTGGTTCTGTTTGTTCAACGTCCCTCCTGGTAATTGGAGGAGTGATTTCATCCGAGGGTTGGTGCCACCTCTCAGCTGAGCAAGGGCAGTATTTTCACTGCCCTGAAATCAAAGAGCAGTTGCAAAGAAAAGTCTGACATTCCAGCCTTTTTGTTTGTGTTTCACTGGCAGGGAGGCAAGATGATTTCTCTCCCCCAAGCTTGGAACAGCTGAAGGAAACAACAGTACAAGATGAGAACAACAAAGGTCTACAAACTTGTCATCCACAAGAAGGGCTTTGGGGGCAGTGGTCAGTATTGATTGGTCTTAAGGGGGTTGTGTAAGTTGGCCGAGGTTCTGATGTGTCCGGTGCCTTGAAATTTTCAAACTGACTCGTGACAATCGACAATCGAGGCTAGGCAGGTAGCTTGACTGAGTGAAGCAGCAAGTGTGATACTGTAGTGGGGAGAGTAGCAGGCCCCTTCTAGAAGCATTTGCATCTTGCATTTTAACAAACTGTGAATATTGCCAGCTTACTACTCTTCATTTGTTTTTGTTTTTAAAATTTTTTTATTAACATACAGTTAATTTACAGTGTTGTGTTTCAGGTGTATATAGCAAAGTGATTCAGATATATAGATTTATATACCTATATATATGTATATATAGATTTTTTTTAGATATTCTTTTCCATTACAGGTTACTACAAGATATTGAATATAGTTCTCTGTGCTAAGTCCTTTGTTGATTTGTTTGTATCTTTTTATTACATATTTACTGTGTATGTTCTGTAAAATTCCAGTATGCACTGGTTTGGCAGATAAGAGAAACTTATGTTTAATGAAAGAGAAGTAGTGGATGTGCATAAGACAGGTATGATCAAAGCATGAACCTTTGCCTGGCTCTGAAGCACAGTGAGATGGGGCAGGACACAGCATCTTGTCCTGTGTTAAACATGAATCCTGGTATCAGCTCTGCCTCTAACTTTCCCTGTGACCTCGGGCAAGCCCTTAGTTTACCTTAGCTACAAATTCCAGCTCTTTAGAATAATTTCTCCATTTCTCTAAGCACCTTGAGTCTATAAACCTGTAGAATAGGAAAGCACCTACTCATGTGATTTTTTTTTCTTTTGTAAAGGAGTAAATTTCCCTCTGTCCTAACAACCTTATTTGCTTCAGAAATTAGAATTAACAACACAGTGAGTGTTTTTAAAATTGTATTTTAGTATGCATTTGTTCCTGTGTTATATATGTATAAGCCACCCAAAGGCAAGGACTGCCAAAAAGAGAAAATAATAGTTTCTATATCATAAGGCCTTATGGGAATAAAGTAAAATGATGTATGTATAGTATTTAGTAGAGTACCAGGCTCCTTCGACCTGCTTAATAAATGTAGCCATTGTAATTACCAGGACAAGGATATACTAAGCATTGCTATATTTAAAACACTATTTCTGCTAAAACCACAGTCTATTGTTAACACTGTACTTTGTATGCAGCTGAAGCTGCCTAAACGTTTGTGGAGCAGAATTGAACACACAACAGAAATAACTTTTGACAGAGGAGGGAAGGATACAAGGATACAGTATATACAGTTATACAATGTATGTGAGTCTTCTTTTTCATATGTACAAGACAAAGGTAGCTCTGTGCTGTACCCAGTCTGCTGCAGAACTATAAAGAAAAATAAATAAATAAAATACATCCAGCAATATTACTCAGTCATAAAAAAGAATGAAATACTGCCATTTGTAGCAACATGGATGGATGTAGAGAATATTATGCTTAGTGAAATAAGTCAGACAAAGACAAATACTATATTATATCACTTATGTGTGGAATCTAAAAAATAATACAAATGAATGTACATGTAAAACAGAAACAGAGGGCTTCCCTGGTGGTGCAGTGGTTAAGAATCCACCTGCCAATGCAGGGAACAGAGGTTTGAGCCCTGGTCCGGGAAGATCCCACATGCTGCGGAGCAACTAAGCCCATGTGCTACAACTACTGAGCCTGTGCTCTAGACCTCAAGAGCCACAACTGCTGAGCCCGCGTGCCACAACTACTGAAGCCTGCACACCTAGAGCCTGTGCTCCGCAACAAGAGAAGCCAACGCGATGAGAAGCCCACGCCTGCAACGAAGAGTAGCTTCCACTCGCCACTACTAGAGAAAGCTTGCGCGCGGCAACAAAGACCCAATGCAGCCATAAATAAATAAATGAATAAATAAATTTATAAAAAAAAGGAACAGAAACAGACTCACAGACATAGAAAACAAACCTGTGGTTACCAAAGGGGGAAGGGACAATTAGGCGTATGGGATTAACAGATACAAACTACTATATATAGATAAACAACAAGGATATACTACATAGCACAGGGAATACACCTGTTATCTTGTAATAACCTATAATGGAATATATTCTGCAAAAATACTGAATCACTATGCTGAACAACTGAAAACTAACACAATATTGTAAATCAACTGTATTTCAATGAGTAAAGTAAAAATCAAATTTAAAAAATACATCCAACAAGTATTTATTAAGTACATACCTGTACCAAACATAAAGATTTTGAATATGACAAGGTCCCTTCTCCCTACGGAGCTTTCAGCTTGATGAGACAGACATGCAAAAAGGAAATGATAAAATGGAGCAGGAAGGAATATGTGTTCAGGGAGCTTAATTCAGACTGTGGAAGTTAGGGGAAGACTTCATAGAGGATTTGGTATACATCTGTCAATGGAAACAATATACAAAAAAAAAAAAAAGCAACTGTGGGATTAACCCAGTACTTCGCTTTCCTAGGCTGAATTTTTGTTGGGTCTGATTATATTTGAAATCTGGACATACCTATTTGTCATGGTTTTAGCATAACTGAAGGCCATGTCTTTCCCTAAAAGCTAAAACAAACAAAAAAATCACCCTATCTTTATGATCCTGAGTTTGTTATATTTGAAAGAATTCTCCCCCACCCCCAGTGGGGGGCAGGGGTAGATAAACATGAAATCACATTCTCCTTATATTTTAAGGGTCTCATTGGACTCTAATGTGAACTGATATATGAAGCTTTCCCCTGATCAGGTGCTGCCCTCCAAAGTCCAGGGTGTTTTATCTGGCTTGATTTTCATGTATAAGAGGTGGTTTGTTTAGGAACCCTGGACTAGTAACCAGTCCTGGTGTACTGTTACTAGCTATCTACCCTTTGGCAATTTGCTTTATCTCCTAGGTCATTTCCTTGCTTCTGCTAGATCCAAAGATTTATTGTGAGGGTCACATTCAGACAGTATTTTGAGAAGTTCTGCGAACACTGTAAATAGAAAGGATTTTGCTGTACGTGGGACCCTGGCTGTTTTGTTCCTGGCATATGCCAGATACATGCTATTTGAGGGAGTAAAGGATTGCTGCAGAGGCCTAATTCCCAGAGAAGAGTTACCCTCTCCTTGGGAGCAGTGGGCTAGTAGGAAAAGCTCTGGAGACAAAGGTCCCCGAACACCGTCCCCCTCAACTACTCACTAGCTCTGGATTCCTGTGCAAATCCTTAAGTTGAGCTAAATCTCAATTTTAAATGGAACTTCATCTTGCGAGATGGGGTCATAATACCAAATGATGGGGTTGTAAGGACCCCACATGAGAACATACACAGCAACCTGCTGCCTAAGTGAGTTCTTTGCTGCCTGAGATGGCTGAATTGTCTTTCAGATGATGAACTAGTCGTGAACCCCAAAGTGTTTCCTTACATCAAGCTTGGAGACATTGTGGAGATTGCTCACCCCAACGATGAGTACAGGTGAGCGTCCGACAGGAGCAGGGAACTAACTGGGCAGCCTGCTCTTTCCAGGTGATATTTTGTCTAAGGGGATTGAAGGGGAAGATGGCTCTTTGCCTTTGGATAAAAATGCTCCTGCCCTCCAGGATTTGATAAACCAATCATCTTTTAAAGAGTGGTCCAGGGCTTCCCTGGTGGCGCAGTGGTTGGGAGTCCGCCTGCCGATGCGGGGCACACGGGTTCGTGCCCCGGTCCGGGAGGATCCCACGTGCCGCGGAGCGGCTGGGCCCATGAGCCATGGCCGCTGGGCCTGCGTGTCTGGAGCCTGTGCTCCGCAACAGGAGAGGCCGCAGCGGTGGGAGGCCCGCGTACCACAAAATAAATAAATAAATAAATAAAGAGTGGTCCATTCTTTTTGTTTTTAAAGCTGAGTTAACAATTCTGTAGCATTTATCCATTTCCTTGAATACAAGTGCAGGGTTTGTTTTCTAAGGGAACTTTCTCCCCTTGTTGTGCTGCCAGTTAGAATATGTCCAGAGGGATCTGTTTGTGTTTTGTGGGTGGTGAAGAAAGCTGGTTAGTTACTGCTGACAACATCCCTTCTCTCTGTTGCTCTTTTTTTCCCCCAGCCCTCTGCTTTTGCAGGTCAAGTCACTTAAGGAGGATTTGCAGAAAGGTAAAAATTCCATCTCGCTTCTCTAAGATTTTTACACTTTACTGTTTGAGAAACTGTAAGAAACCCCTCTTCACAATCTCTGGGAATGAGGGCACAGTACTTCTCTCCTTATCATATTGTGTTCCCGCTAAAAAAAAAAAAAAATTGTCAGATATCAAAACTGCCAAGGAATCTCATTTGTCAGCATCTTGAGGGCACTGAAAAAACTATATTTAGAGTCAAGAGGACGGTTAATCTGAATAGGTGAAGCTTTACACTTCAAAAAGATTGTTGGCAAAGCATGCTTTTCTCAATATTATATTTTCTTCACAAAATATTTAAGTACCTACTTTGGGTCAGGGCAGGGGAGGAACATATATTGTTGATTACCTGCCACTTGTGCAAGGCACTGTACTAGGAGCTGTTTGTCATTTATCTTTCTTGATTTTCCCACCAACTCTTGAGAGAGTGAGGAAACTTTGTCTTACCGGTATGAGTGGGCTTGCCTGGAGTCAGTAAGTGAAGGAGCCAGAGCAGTGATTCTACTTACTCATTCTGGATCCAAATCCTTTCTTTTTTCCTCTAATGACTATACCATACTGATCAAGGAACTAAAATGTTTATTGATAGCTAATAAAGTATTTCCTTAAGTGGCACTTAAAAGAAAAACTTTTAATTTGCTCTAAAGGATTTTGGTGTCAGCCACTTTTTTTGTATTTTTTAACTTGTTGGGAAAACAGTCAGTAAAATCCACATCCTGAGTGTCCTTCTTACTGTTACCTCATCTCCTGCCACTTGCTAAGTTTCTTACTTACCAGACTTAAGGGCTCATCGAAAAGTTTATTTCTTCCTTAACTACCCCTGCTACTTTCATTCCAAAAGAGAAAGGATCTCTCTCCTCTTCTGAATTTTCACAACCCTTCGAACTTTCTTATGTTGCTTCTTAATTTCTTTCCTTTCTCTCTCTCTGTCTGTCTCTATCTCTGTCTCTCTGTATTATTTGTTGTCTCTCTCATTTTTTAATTGCTTGGGTTCAGGTCTTATTTCACCTGAAAAGCAGAGAACTCTCTAAGTTTTAAGCTGCTGAAGGCTGAGAACATGTCTCGCCCTTGGCAAAGGATGTTGTTTGTTGAATGTCTGAGTAGTTATGAATTCGAGTATATTTACCTGATCCAGATTCCTTCTCCGTTTCAGAAACTATCAGTGTGGACCAGACCGTGACTCAAGTGTTTCGGCTAAGACCTTATCAAGATGTGTATGTGAATGTCGTAGACCCTAAGGTGTGTCTTTGTTCTGGATTTGAATATCTTTTGAGGAATGATTAACACCCTTCCTCAAGATTAGGTCTCTAAGGAAATAATGAGTTACCTAAGTATAGTGTTAGGCTATTAAATACGTGGTCATACATAGGTCATTTAGATTATAGGTAGAATGTAGGTTGCATTTAAAATCCTCACCCCTTTTAAAAAATCTTGTCGTAAAAAGATTCTGTATGTATATGTGTGTTTGTGAAGCTAAATGTAAAATTTTCTGTAAAAATACTAACATTTCTTTATGTGTTCTTTTTTTTCTTTGAGAAATGATGCTATAAAATTAAGAGGTAAAAATCGTTGTCCAAAAGATATTATTGACATTATCTAGGGAAATAAAGCCCACAGTTCAATGTCATGTTGGGGTGCCAGAATCAAGACTGAAACACAGAATCACTACTCTGGTGCCCTTTGCACTTAACCATGCACGATACAGCAGCTATAGTATCTATTGGAGACTTACCTGTCCTCCAAAGCCTTCTTGGGCAGGGTAAAATTCTGTTTGTCAGCGTTCTACTACTGAATGGTCTTCCAGTAGTTGTCCTTTTGTCAAAAGGTTTCTCCATGGTGAGTGAGTGTTATCTTAGACTATAAAGTATGGCAGAGTAAAGCAGAGACATATATTTGATTATCCCTTTTAGGATGTGACCCTTGACCTAGTGGAATTAACCTTTAAGGATCAGTATATTGGCCGTGGGGATATGTGGCGACTGAAGAAAAGTTTGGTAAGATATTATTTTTTAAAAAGTCTGTTACTTTTTCCATTATGTTAATAATCCATGTCACCAGGGAGATGTAGATCTAGTATGGAGAAGAGTATAAAATCCTTTCTGATTCCAGCATCACAGACAATTATTATAAACATGTTGTATATCTCCTCCCATTCTCTTTTCATGGTTTTTATAAGCTTTGTTTTGCTTGTTTGTTATCAGAGTTTTACTCTGCATTTTTGGTTTGAATGGGGAGAGTGTAATATTATTTTACATTTGAACTTTAGTTTTCAGGTTTTCACTCGATCTCTTTTGCTTCTCACATCTCCTCTTGTGGACAGGCATTTATTACCCTGAATTTATAGATGTGAAAACTGAAATTGAGGAGTTAAGATGAGAAAGCTAGTAAGCAATTGACTCTGGGCTGGAACCCAGATCTTTTTTTTTTTTAAACATTTAAAAAAATTAATTTATTTATTTTGTTTATTTATTTTTGGCTACGTTGGGTCTCCGTTGCTGCGCGCGGGCTTTCTCCAGTTGCAGCAAGCGGGGGCTACTCTTCATTGCGGTGCGCGGGCTTCTCATTGTGGTGGCTCCTTTTGTTGTGGAGCATGGGCTCGAAGTGTGCAGGCTTCAGTAGTTGTGGCACACAGGCTCAGTAGTTGTGGCTTGTGGGCTCTAGAGCACAGGCTCAGTAGTTGTGGTGCATGGGCTCTTCCCGTACCAGGGCTCGAACCCATGTCCCCAGCATTGGCAGGTGGATTCTTAACCACTGCGCCACCAGGGAAGTCCCTGGAACCCAGATCTTGTTCCTTCCAGGTTAGACTGCTTTTTTGCTTTACCCTCCTTCCATTTTCCTTGTTTATTTATTTTTAATGGACATTTTCCACTGAACATGATCAGTTCATCAGAATTGTGAGCTGCTGCTGAAAATTCTCCTTTTGGACTTTTTGGCTATTATGAAACAACAAATCATAGGTAGAATGTCCACACAGTGTATATTTTCAGAAAGAGATATCTTTGCTCATGTTTTATTTGGTGGGAGAAGGTTCCATTTTCTAAAATGAGAAATAAATGTTCCATATGTAAATGTACATATGTATGCAAGTGTATGTGAACATAAGTATACTACTGAAGCTGGCCACTTATTATCCACCTGGTCTTTACTATTGTCTATACTTGCCAAACCCATAAGAACCTGCTGTTATAACTGCCCCAGCAGGTTTTCCTATGGGATAAATCTATTACTCCCATGTTAATTGAACTTTGGGTTTATAGAAGAGATTTGAAAGCCAGGAGACGTTCTTTGTGACCTTTCATGGCCTTGATGTATTGTTGAGTCTCTCTCTCTCTCTTTTCCCTTAGGTCAGCACATGTGCCTATATCACTCAGAAGGTGGAATTTGCTGGCATCAGGTAGATACTATGTCACTCTTGATTTATTAGCTCGTAACTGGGGATAGCATGTAGTGCAGTAACTGCTACATACAGCCTTTGAGGCATGTGGACGTCCTTATAATAAAATACACAATAGCTTAAAACGTTAGATTGTGGTAGCTAAAACAATCCAAAAAACCCCGAAATGCACTATAGTAGTTTTAAGATGGGTGGATGTTGCTGAAGCCTCCTGGTATTCTGAACAAAGGAGGGATAGACTCACAATTTTAGAACTGGAAAAAGCCTTAGATGAACATATTTCATCAAACTTTCTTGTTTTACAGTTTAAGAAACAGGTTTGGAGACATAAAATGACTAGCACAATAGTTCCTGATTTGCTGCCTTTTTAGAGATATCACATTGCTCTTGATTTATTAAAATGATTTCTGTATTTCAGTTTGTGAAGAAGAGAGAAAAGGGGACTTTTTGAAACCCCCTCTAAATTCAAAAAGCAAAATATCCACATAGTGAAGGCTTAACAGCACCAAAAAAGTGTGTAAGAAATATGTCCTTTTCCTTAGAGGAAACTGTGTCTTTCTTGAAATTTACTTTATATACTCAAGCATATTTACATCTGGTTGACTCACTTTTTTTTTTTTTTTTTTTTGTGGTACGAGGGCCTCTCACTGTTGTGGCCTCTCCCGTTGTGGAGCACAGGCTCCGGATGCGCAGGCTCAGCGGCCATGGCTCACGGGCCCAGCCGCTCCACGGCATGTGGGATCCTCCCGGACCGGGGCACGAACCCGTGTCCCCTGCATCGGCAGGCGGACTCTCAACCACTGCGCCACCAGGGAAGCCCTGGTTGACTCACTTTTAATGTGAGATTGACCACTGGATTCTGGTGCTGCAGCCTGGTCCCCTGTTATGAAATTCCCCATCAGCTTTTCACAGAATGGTTTCATCTGTTGATGATTATTGCAAGATGGTGATTTTCTAATTCAGCCATTCCTCCTACCTTTATTGTCCGGAACCCTTTTGTAAAGACCTTTCACCAGCAATGAGGGCTATTTCGTTAGTCTGAATTACTGATCCTGAAAGAAAGAAAGGATAAAAGATTCATTTTTTTCTTTCTAAAAGGGGATGTTTTAGAAGTTGTTATAAGGTCAAAAATTCTTTGAAAAAATTTTAACAACTAAAGCACAGTTCAAGAAGTGACGAAGTCTCAAGCAGAACAAGAAGTGCAACCTATTTATGCCATCAAATACAAGCTGGTCTCTCCCAGGTGGTGGGCCAGGAGTCAGGAAACCTGTATTCCATTCCAGCAGCACCAGTGGTTAGCAGGGTGATGCTGGGCAGCTCAGGGAGTCTCTGCATCTGTTCCTCTGCAAAATGAAGTGGTAGGTTTAGGATCTTTTTCTGTAAAGGACCAGGTAGTAAATATTTTAGACTTTGGGCCACGTGGGTCTCAAGTCTCTGTTGCAAATTTTTTTTTTTTTTAACATTTAAAAATGTAAAATCTACCCTTAGCTGTGGGCCATACAAAAACAGGAGATGGGCTGGATTTGGCCTGCAGGCTACAGTTTGATGAGTCCTGGTTTAGAAACCCTCCCAGAATCCCTTTCATAATTAAATTCCTTGTTTCTCCAGGTAAGTGCCTTCATACACCCTGACATAATGTCAGTTTTAGACTTTTCAAGATCTGTCCTAATATTTTGCTCATTCATGGTTAAATGTAAACCACAAAATCTTCTACCATTTTTCCAAAATATTTATAGTCTTTCTACATTGAATCAAAAGTCACTTTCTTTTCCAAAAAAAAAAAAAATATGTTCTGGGCCTCATATGAGAAAATAAAATCAAATCATAATAAATTATTAGAGAATTTCTCTGTAATTTAGCCTTTTAATCTGGTAATTTAGTCAACAGTTAAGGACATAGTTTCATTACCTTGAGACCCTACCTTTGAAATGTTATTTTTCCTTAAAGGTAAACATTTTGTTTTTATCTCAGTAAATTCACAATGTATTCTTTTAAAAAAAAAAAAACTTCAAAATCAGTATTTTAAAAAATTGAAGAAAAATTTTATTTTATTTTTATTTATTTATTTTTTTTGTGGTACGCGGGCCTCTCACTGTTGCGGCCTCTCCCGTTGCGGAGCACAGGCTCCGGACGCACAGGCTCAGCGGCCATGGCTCACGGGCCCAGCCGCTCCGCGGCACGTGGGATCTTCCCGGACCGGGGCATGAACCCGTGTCCCCTGCATCGGCAGGCAGATTCTCAACCACTGCGCCACCAGGGAAGCCCCGAAGAAAAATTTTAAGGAAAAATATTGCACTAAAATCTATCTCCTAGCAGTTAGCACTCTGCTATTTTAAAATATTGAACTTAGATGAAATAAGTCAGGCAGAGAAAGACAAATGCTGTGTGATATCACTTATATGTGGAATCTAAAAAATACAACAAACTAGTAAATATAACAAAAAGGAAGCAGACTCACAGATATAGAGAACAAACTAGTGGTTACCAGTGAGGAGAGGGAAGTGGGGAAGGACATTATAGGTTGAGGGGAGTGGGAGGTACAAAAAATACTGTGTGATATCACTTATATGTGGAATCTAAAAAATACAACAAACTAGTAAATATAACAAAAAGGAAGCAGACTCACAGATATAGAGAACAAACTAGTGGTTACCAGTGAGGAGAGGGAAGTGGGGAAGGACATTATAGGTTGAGGGGAGTGGGAGGTACAAACTATTAGGTATAATATAAGCTACAAGGATATATCATACAACTGGGGAAATATAGCCAATATTTTATAATAACTATAAATGGAGTATAACCTTTAAAAATTGTGAATCACGGGCTTCCCTGGTGGCGCAGTGGTTGAGAATCCGCCTGCTGATGCAGGGGACACGGGTTCGTGCCCCGGTCCGGGAAGATCCCACATGCTGCGGAGCGGCTGGGCCCGTGAGCCATGGCCACTGGGCCTGCGCGTCCGGAGCCTGTGCTCCGCAAAGGGAGAGGCCACAACAGTGAGAGGCCTGCGTACCACAAAAAAAAAAAAAAAATTGTGAATCAGTATACTATATACCTGTAACATATAGTATTGTACAGCAACTATACTTCAGTAAAAAAATAAATACTTTTTAAAAATTGAACTTAGAAACCTAGTCTATTTGATCTTATTGTGAAGAGATACCATTTTCCCAGATATAATTTTGGGGATTACTGACTAGCTGCCTATTTTTTTTAACTTAAAAAAAATTTTTGTTGTTGTTTTTTCTAACTCACACTCCAGAGGGAGCAACACTGAATAATTTCTAGCCCTGACTTCCCAGCTGTCCTGGGGCAGACAGATCTGTTTGAGAGTCATACTTAAAGCCCATTGGAACATCCAGTTTGGGTGTTTTGCTGCTAGATCTGCCCCACTGCAGAGGATCTTCTGGGATCTTCTCTGACTTGAGCTCTGATTCTATGGTGGCCAGTCTCAACACACCTGTCTGATTATAGAATTAATACTGTCAAGTACCACTTGTTCAGCACATGCTATGTATCAGGCCTATGCTAAGTATTTTTACATACAGTGCTTGCTCATTGTAGACAATATGAAAAACAGAATAAAGAAGCAAGGGGAAAAGACATAATATTACATTACTGAATATTGACATAAAAATTTTTCAGCAAAATGGCCTCCATTGAATGGGGACCCTGTCCCTTTGTGCCCCCTGACTTCTTTCTTGTCTTCTAATTTGATACTGCAAGTGGATCTTGTTTTTGTTGAAACTCATTGACTCAAAGCTGGTGTTAGCAAATTTGTTCATCAGTGCCTCTTAACTGTTTTTGTGACGTGTGCCCTTTTGAGGTTTGCCAGAAGGTACAATTCTGTGCTCAGGAAAGTTTGCATCATTTCAGAGGTTTTGTGGGTTCCCAGAAGCCCTTCCTTCGACCCACATGTTGTCTGCAGACCCCCAAATTAAGAGCTCCTGTTGTACAGATTCAGTGTACTCTGAGAATTCTTTATGTTGTGTAATCTGTTCATGGCCCTCTGGAAATCTGTAACTGGCCAGGTCATTTGGGTGTAAATGATAGAGTAGAGAGAGACACCCCAAAGGCACCCCTGTTTCTTCTCGGTTTATGTAGGACTCGTAATAACACGTGTGCCTCTCCTTTCAGGGCGCAGGCTGGGGAGCTGTGGGTCAAGAATGAGAAGGTCATGTGTGGTTATATAAGCGAAGATACCAGGGTAAGGGTGATAAAGTGCTTTTTTGGGTTTGTTTCCCCGTGGTATTATGTCTATAAGTCGTGAAATCAAAAACAAAACAGAAACCAGCAAAAACTTGATCTCATGATCAAGCTGGTGACCAGCTACTATCTGCTCAGCTGGATAATATTGTAATATAGTTGGAGACTCCTGAAATTCTAGTGTTTTACAGTTGGTTCTCTCCAGTTTGGGGTTGATCTTCATTTTCTTCTGTTTAATATCAGATGTAGAGATGGAACATCTAGCTCGCAGGCTTCTGTGCCCACTAATGCATAGCAAAAGTTAAATTCAGTAGAAGATTGTGTTGGTAAACACGAAGAAAGACCTTTGCCAAGGAATCTCCTCCTGTGACTCTGTTCCAGTTGGAAAAATCCAAACTGAACAGCTGTGAACGTTACCCACGCTGGTGAAAGCACCTGTCTGCTCTTCCGGGTTCCTATCCCCCAGCCTCCCTTGAGAGCAGTGGTTCTCAACCCGGGGGTGATCCTGCCTCCCCAGGGGTCTTTTGACAAAGTCTGGAGACATCTTTGGTCGTCACAACTGGGGTTATGTGGAGGATGCTGCCGAACGCGCTACAGTGTAAAGGACAGCCCTCCAGAACAAAGGGTCACCTGGGCCCCGAGGGCAGTAACATTGTGGGGAACTGTCCTGTGCGTTGTGGAGTGTTCAGCATCCCTGGCTTCTACTCACTAAATGCCAGTAGCACCCAGCCCCACTCCCTGCAAGTCATAACCACCAGAAATGTCGCCAGACATTACCAGATGTCCCCTGGGCAAGCAAAATAGTTGAGAACTTGGGGCCGTTTTTAGAGGTAACCACTATCTGAATTTTATTTTTGTAATTTCCTTGTTTACATAGTGATAATACATATGTATTTTACCCTGCGCAGTATATTATTTGTTTTGCTCACGTTTGAGTTTTATTAAAGTGGATTAAAATGTATTCCCCCCCCCCACTTTAGCTATCTTGTTTGTACTCACTATATTTTTCATCATTGATTAGGAGTATATTTGTTGGGTCATAGGTTCTACTCTGTAAGGTAATGCCAAATTATTTTTCAAATTCTTCGGACCATTTTATACTCCTAGTAGCCATATATAAAATCTTGTTTTTCACTTTTTCCAACACCAGGTCTTAGATTTTGAAAGTTTTTGCCACTCTACTGGGCATACATTGGTATTTTACAGTGATCTTTCCCCCCCAGTTTTCTGGCAATTGACTCTTAAGTATGGCTTATAAAGACCATGATAATTTGGCACATGCTTACCCATGCTTGTGGGATCTTAGTCCCCCGACCAGGGATTGAACCCCGGGGCCAAGGCAGTGAGAGCGCCAAGTCCTAGCCACTGGACCGCCAGGGAATTCCCCATTGAAGGATTTTAAGTCAGGGAGTGTTACCTGAGTTACGCTTTTAAAAGATCACTTATTCATTCAGTTGGATTTTGTTGAACAAAACTCCCAAAGTGGGCTTCCCTGGTGGCGCAGTGGTTAAAGAATCCTCCTGCCAATGCAGGGGACACGGGTTTGAGCCCTGGTCCGGGAAGATCCCACATGCTGTGGAACAACTAAGCCCATGTGCCACAAGTACTGAGCCTGCACTCTGGAGCCCGCAAGCCACAACTACTAAGCCCACGCTCTGCAGCAAGAGAAGCCACCGCAATGAGAAGCCCAAGCATCGCAACAAAGAGTAGCCCTTACTCGCCACAACTAGAGAAAGCCTGCATGCAGCAACGAAGACCCAATGCAACCAAAAATAAATAAAATAAATAACTTTATTAAAAATAATAATAATACTGTATATTAAAAAAAACTCCCAAATTTACAGTGGCAGATTGATACTTAAAGGTCAGCTTTATTCTCTCATATAAAAGAAGTCCAGGGGCTTCCCTGGTGGCGCAGTGGTTGCGCGTCCGCCTGCCGATGCAGGGGAACCGGGTTCACGCCCCGGTCTGGGAGTATCCCACATGCCGCGGAGCGGCTGGGCCCGTGAGCCATGGCCGCTGAGCCTGCGCGTCCGGAGCCTGTGCTCCGCAACGGGAGAGGCCACAACAGAGGGAGGCCCGCATACCACAAAAAAAAAAAAAAAAAGTCCATGGGTAGGCAAATTATGGCTGGTGTGACAGTGTCACAGTTACTGGTGGTCTAAGGCCCCTTCTGCCTTCCTGTTCTGCCTATCTCAGGCTTCCGTGGTCTGGCTGGAGCTGCTGTGACCACATCCATATGCCAGGCAGAGGAGGGAAGAAGGGAAGAAAGACAACGGGGCACCCTCCAGCCGAGTCAGCTTCCTTTCAGGACACACTTCCATTTACACCTTACTTACCAGGGTTGAGTCATGTGGAACTGCTCAGCATGCCTGGAGGTCTGGTCTCTTGGCGGGTCCCTTGCCTCCCAGAATAGAATCGGCCTCCCCTGACTTAGGAAGGAAGGATGTTGGCTAGGTGTCCACAGTACCCTCTGCAGCCCCTCTGGCTCTGGAGCAGAGAGTTGATTGTCGGGGCAAGAGTGGAAGCAGAGAGATGAGTTAGGAAGTTAGAAGGTGGTGGCGTGGGTTAGGCTGGGCACTGGAGCAGGGGAGAGACGGGCAGATTAGTGAAACATTCTGGGGTCAAGTCCACAGAACTTGCTAATGCGTTGGGTGTGAAGAGTGAAGAAAGGAATAATTGAGCACCTGGTGGAGAGATGGTGGTGGTGCTTTCTCCATTTATCATATGGAGAAGGCCGGGGAGGAGTCGTTCAGGGGAACTTCAGTTTGTGAGATGTCTGGACAGCCGAGTGGAAAAATCAGGGGAGGCAGTTGAGTCTGGAGCTAATCTGTCACTTCTCCCATGTAGCCCCCCACCCCGTCCAGCCACGGGAACCGCTCACCATCCCTCCAACATGCAGCATGCTCTCTTGCCTTCGTGTCTTTTTTTGTTTGGTTGGTTTTTTTGTTTTTTTGTTTTTTCCGGTACGCGGGCCTCTCACTGCTGTGGCCTCTCCTGTTGCGGAGCACAGGCTCCGGACGCAGGCCTCTCACTGTTGTGGCCCCTCCGGTTGCGGAGCGCAGGCTCCGGACGCGCAGGCTCAGCCCCATGGCTCACGGGCCCAACCCATCCGCTCCGCGGCATGTGAGATCTTCCCGGACCGGGGCACGAACCCGTGTCCCCTGCATCGGCAGGCGGACTCTCAACCACTGCGCCACCAGGGAAGCCCCGCCTTCGTGTCTTTTTGCATGCTGCTCTCTCCCGCCTGCAGTGCTTGCTCCTTGCCTTCCCCCTTTCCCAAGCCTCTCATTCATCCCTCAGCACTAGTCTCAGGCTTCCCTGCTCCTGGAAAGCCTCCCTGATGCACCAGGCTGGAAGTGCCCCCGTGGCACCTGGGACATGTATCTATATCAGCACTTGTCACACTCCGGTGGATGTGTTTCTTACCTGCCTTGCCACCAGACTGCAAGCGCATTGAGGGCAAGGACTGTGTCTTTTACCTTTATATCTCAAAATTGTCTGGCATAGCTCCTGGCACTTAATGTCCCAAGGCTCTTTTACTTGAGATAATCTTTATAATCAGTTCAATTACCTGGCACACAAAAGATTCGAAGGAGCAAATGTAAAAGGAAAGGGAGTGTTGATGCCTGCAACTTACACATTTTATACATTTTGCTTTCTCACCAAAGCTCTTTAAAGTCTGCTGGAGGAGGGAAGGGCTGGGTAAAGAAAGGGCTTTGTGGTAAAGCACACAGGCCAGGGGAACCACTAGGGCTTTTCCTGGAGGCATTCTGGGTATGGAGGGGGGTATGATGTGGATTAGTTATTAGATCAACAACTCATCAACTGGCGCATCTTAGCCCAAGTTCTCCTTCTGTAATGAGGTTTCATCGACTTTCCCAGTAGATTTCACTGCCCCTTCTCCAGCGTTTCTTGTGGGAATCTTCAAGGAATGTTTGTATATAGTTGCAGTGTTTTGCATGTCTTTATCCTCTGCCATGAGCTCCTAGAGGGTAGGGACAGGCTCTTCCCCTCATGGCCTGTGATGCCAGGGATGGAGCTTGCTTTTAGAAGTTCCATGTCTCACAATTAACAGAAATCTTCCAGCATTGCTTTTTTTTTTTTTTTTTTTTGTAAAAAAACGTATACAATTTAGCTTTTGTTTGTTTGTTTGTTTGTTTTTCTGGGCTGCGCCACGCAGCTTACAGGATCTTAGTTCCCTGACCAGGGATTGAACCCGGGCCCCGGCAGTGAAAGCACCTTGTCCTAACCACTGGACTGCCAGGGAAGTCCTAAAATTTAGCGTCTTAACCATTTTTAAGTGTACAGTTCAGCAGTTTTAAGTATATTTACATCATTGTGAAACAGATCTGCAGAACTTTTTCATTTTGTAGAACTGAAATTCTATCCATCATTGCTTTTTAATGCAATTATGTCTTTGTTTCTTTCAGGTGGTATTCCGTTCTACGTCAGCTATGGTTTACATATTTATTCAGATGAGCTGTGAAATGTGGGATTTTGATATTTATGGTACTGTTCCTAAGTGCGGGTTGTAATGGCTAATGGGGAGAAGTTTCTGGTTTCCCCCAAGTTGGTATCATTTACAGCAATCTCTTAGCATTCTCTGAAGATATGTCCTGAGATCTTAACAAATCCTCAAATGCTAAAATAAATAAATATTTTATATATCTAGTGAATTGCATGAAATGTAGTAAAGCATTAACGAAAAATCTGAATTCTCAGATCTTCAATTATTCTATAAGCATAGATCAAAATTCATAGAGGGAGTGACTCTATGGCCAGGAACTAGCACCTTCTTTGATATCTTTCATTTTATGTCCTATCACTCACAGAAATCACCAAGTTTGTCTCATTTTATTAGAATTACTACACAATAAGTGGAGTACAATAAAGCTGTTATGAGGTGTAGACACTGTGCCCAACACACCAGCCTCATGGTGCATGCAGTTCTAATTTGTGTTTAGCAAAATTACAAATTAATTTTTGATGTAGGGCATCATGGATGCTCAAGAGCAGCAGAAACTGCAAATGATAATTTAGTGAATGCCCAGGGGCTACCAGATCACCTTCAAACAAACTTGAAGCGTCACTGTGAGAATAATTATATTTAAAAGTTAGACGGTTCTCTCATTTTGAAGATACACTGTCTTTTTCAGTCATCAAAGCTTTTCAATCTTGTATTTTACCTTGAAGCTATGACCTCTTACTGAGTGAGGTAAATATTAAATTTGGCTCCATAGAAAGTCTAGGTTGAAAATGCTTTTAGGATGTAGCAGTACCCACCTTCTCTTTGACTAGTCCTATTCCTGTTCATTTACTGAGAGAAGAAAATGTAAGCAAGAAATAAAGATAATTCCCACCTTCTTTCTATTGTTTCTTTTCAGGGGATCTGTATTTTGAGAAAGCTGTGAATGGTTTCCTTGCTGATCTCTTTACCAAATGGAAGGTACGTTTCTTCTCATGCACTAAATCTCATTGCGTAAACATTATTCAATGCAGATTTTAAAAAGTTACTCTTTCTATTAAGCTGAATTTAATTGAGGTACCTTAGCTAAAGTCTAAATTGATAAGACTCTAGATTTAAATTACCTTCATCACCTCAACATGGTCAAGTGTATTTATGAAGAACCCACAGGTAACATCATACTCAGTGGTGAAAGACTGAAAATGTTCTACCTTAAGAAGATCAGGAACAAGATAAGGATGTTTGCTTTCACCACTGGTATTCATTGTTTTACTGAAAATTCTAGCCAAAGCAACTAGGAAAAAAAAAGGAAGGAAAAAGAAAGAAAGAAAGGAAGGGAGGCAGGGAGAGAGGAAGGAAGGAAAGAGGAAAAAAGGAAAGGAGGAAAGGAAGATAGAAAAGAAATAGAAAGCATCCATATTGATTGGAAGAGCAAAAGCAAAACTATATTTCTTCACAGATGACATCCTGTATGTAGAAAACCCCCAAATATCCATAAAAAAAAAAAAAAAAAAAAACTATTAGAGCTAATAAATTCAGCAGAGTTGCAGGATACAAAATCAACACATAAGATCATTTGTGTTTCATCAGCAGTGAACAATCTGATCAGGAAATTAAAACAAGGAATAAAAAATTTTAAAGGGAATTAAATTAAAAAACAATTCCATTTACAAGAACATCAGAGAATAAAATACTTTGGAATCATTTACCCAAGGAGGGGCAAGTTTTGTGCACTAAAATCTATATAACATTGCTGAAAGAAATGAACAAAGACCTAAATAAATGAAAAACAACTCATGTTCATAGATTAGAAGACTTAATATTGTTAAAATGGCAATACTACCCAAAGCAAACTATGGTTCAGTACAGTCCCTATCAAAATCCCAATGGCCTTTTTTACGAAATGGAAAGGCTGATTCTAAAATTTATGTGGAATTGCAAGAGATCCTGAAGAGCCAAAACAATCTTGAAAAAGAAGAAGAAAGTTGGAAGACTCTCACTTTCTAATTTCAAAGCTTATTACAAAGCCAAAGTAGTCAAAACAGTGTGGTACTGGCATAAAGGTAGCTATGTAAATCAATGGAATAGAATTGAGAGTACAAAAATCAACCCATACATCTATGGTCAGTTGATTTTAGATGAGAATGTGCAGTCCACTCAATGAGGGAAATAATAGCTTCTTCCACAAATATATTTAAGACAATTGAATATCCATATGCCAAAGAATGAATTTTGAGTCTTACCTCACATGATATACAAAAATTAACTCAAAGTGAATCAGAGACCTAAATATAAGAGCACGTACCAGATATTGTGGTAAGTGTTTTACCCGCCTTATCTCACTTCATCCTCTTGTCACTCTTACACAGGTAGGGAACGTACAGCTGAAAGAGGTTAGGTAACTTGCCTGTGATATATAGCCCGAAAAAGCAGAGCGAGGATTCTAATCCAGTTCCATCCATTCATCCAGTGCTCGCCTGAGGTCGTAACCCCTGGGCCGTCCTGTCTGTTTCTGTAATCCTGAGTCACGTCACCACTGTTGTATGTTACCTCCTCCATCACACATGAGTTGAAAGGCTCTCATGCCCACACCAGCCCACTGTCAGGCATTTTTCCTGTGTAAAACTTATACCAAAATCAGATCAGTTTGGAGCACTAGGCATCCAATAAATTAGTTGGTGACTAGTGAAGGTCTGCTCTTGGTACTGTGGCTTGTATTTAGGAATTTCTGTCTACTTGAGAGATATCGGTGGAAGAATATAAGGTGACATGTGATGTTCATTATGTTGTCTTCCTTATACGATGAATGCTGAATTGTGTGGTTAGTAAGTTGAGTTCGAGATGGGGTTGGTCAGTGTGGGCTGTTGTCGTCAAAGACCCAGGAGGAACTGAAACTGAGCTTTCTGGCTCACTGGTGCAAGCCAAATTTCATGCCGTCTGTAAACACCCTACTTCTAGAATATTGAACTCCAGACTGCATGGAAATGTGTATTCTCACTCTTCCCCATCGCAGTCCAAAGGTAATTACCTTGGTTTCAACCTGTGCATCTTGAGCAGCACCCAGTCCTCGTCCTATGGCCCTGGCAGTAGGTGGGAGTGTCTCGTGCTTACATCCACCACCATGGGTTCCATTCTTCCCTAAACCACAGTCCTGAAGAAGTTAAAAAACACCATGAAGCAGGTACAAATACCATGATCCTCTGACAATGGGCTGATCTATTTTATGCCAAATCAAGAGCTGGGAGACAGCACCCCCAACTTATTGGTGATTTGCAGGTGTTTTTTTTTTTGTTTTTTTTTTTAACGGCCGTGCTGCGCGGCATTCGGGATCTTAGTTCCCTGACCAGGGATGGAACCCACGCCCCCAGCAGTAGAAACATGGAGTCTTAACCACTGGACCGCCAGGGAAGTCCCGTGATTTGCAGTTTTCAAAGCACCTTCCACATTCCTAGGACTTTAGATAACTTGCCCAAGGTCATGTAGTGGTAGTTTCAGAGCCAGGAGTCAGTCCCAGCCTTCTGACTCTGGCAGAGCTGTGTCTACTGCATTATGCTGCCTACAATTACATGATGCTACCCAATGCCTGAGCCCCCGAGCCTCCCAGAATTGAAGTAAATGGAATAAACTTGAGTCCTCTTTTTCTCTACTCATCCCTAGGAGAAGAACTGTAGTCATGAAGTGACAGTGGTCCTATTTTCTAGGACTTTCTATGATGCAAAATCTCTTGGTGCGTAAGTCTTTCTCCTACAGTTATTTTTTTGTTAAGCTTTCCACACGCCCATCCCGATTCATTCCTTATCATTTTCTTTCCTTTGGCACTGTTCCATCTGTCCCATCTTTTCTGTTAGAGGGTAGGGTAGAGTGGAAAATGACACAGTCCATTAGCAGATTCAAGGAGTCTGTGGGCTGTGATTCATCTTAAAACCAACTTAACAGATACATAATTATCTTTGTGTGTGTGTGTGTGTGTGTGTGTGTGTGTGTGTGTGTGTGTGTGTGTGAGATGCAACTTCAACCCAGAAGGGGAAAGCGGAGAAACTGAATTTCTCTTTTTAATCTGATCTGTATATGTTGTTTTCTCTATTTCAGATGAATTTCCTGAAATAAACCGAGCCTCAATTAGGCAGGATCACAAGGGGCGATTCTATGAAGACTTCTATAAGTATGTTTGGGTTGCTTTTGCCTTTTGTTTTCCCTTGGTTGTTTCTTCCCTAACTTAAAAAAAAAAATTAACCTTTTTACTTTGGAATAATTTTAGGTTTACAGAGAAGTAGCAAAGATAGTACAGAGAGTTCCCATATACCCTTCACCCAGTTTCCTCTGTGAACATTTCCTAACCACGGTACATCTATCAAAACTATGAGATGAGGACTGGCACATTGCTATGAACTAAATATCAGACTTTTCTCAGATTCATCAGTTTTTCCGCTTATGCACCTTTTTTGTTCCAGGATCCAATGCAGGACACCACATTGCATTTAGACTTTCCAAACTTTTTATTGTGAATAGTTTCAAACTCGCAGAAAAGAATAATGAATTAATATAATTAACCCATATACCCAATTCCTGGATTAAACAGTTATTATCATGTCATATTTGTTTCATTTTTTAAATGAAACATTTATTTATTTTTGGCTGCATTGGGTCTTCGTTGCTGTGCGCGGGCTTTCTCTAGTTGCGGAGAGCGGGGGCTACTCTTCATTGCGGTGCACGGGCTTCTCATTGCGATGGCTTCTCTTGTTGCGGAGCATGGGCTCTAGAGCGCATGCTCAGTAGTCGTGGCACACGGGCTTAGATGCTCTGCGGCATGTGGGATCTTCCCGGACCAGGGCTCGACCCCGTGTCCCCTCCATTGGCAGGCGGATTCTTAACCACTGCCACCAGGGAAGCCCCACTTCATTTGTTTTTTGGCTAAATTTTACTTAAGAACAAATTATAGATATTAAAACATTTTGTTCCTAAAGAGTAAGGGCAACCATGGACTTTCAGTGATTATGGTGTGTCACTGTAGGTTTATTAATTGCAACAAATGTACCACTCTGGTGAGGAATGTTGATAATTGGTTGGGGGGGGCATGAAACGTGTTAAGGGAGGGAGTATATGGGAAATCTCTGTACCTTCCTCTCAGTCTTGCTGTGAAATTAAAACTGCTCAAAAAAAAGTCTTAATAAAAAAAAAAGCAGGAAACACTCAGTGATGCATAACTGTGTATCTATCTCTCACAGTGGCATATAATTTTAAAAATTAGAAAAAAATTAAATATCGAATAAAGAATTAAATTATGGTAGAATTTCAGACTGACAAAATATTATACAGCCATCCCATTAAAAATGATGTAATTCTCTTTGATAATTGTTGGATATGAGTAGTAGGTACATGGAGGCTCACAGTGCTATTTTCTCTACCAAAGTATATTTGATTTTATTAAAAACAAAAACACATTTTAAAAAAGGAACATCCAATTTTAAAACAGGCTAAACTGAAAAGGGTCTGGAGAAACACATATCATAGTGTTAAATGTACTTCCCTTTGGATTGCAAAGTCAGACGAGGGGTAAGACCAAAAACAAACAAGATGAAAAAATGGGCTTCTTGGTGGTGTATATTCACTGAGTTTGGACAAATGAATAATGACACGTCTCCATCATTATAGTATCATACAGAGTATTTCCACTGCCCTAAAAATCCTCTGTGCTCCACTTACTCATTCCTTCCTCCACCCCCAACTCCTGGAACTATTGATCTTTTTAGAGTCTCCATAATTTTGCCTTTTCCAGAGTGTCATATGGTTGGAATCATATAATATGTAACTTTTTCCTATTGGCTTCTTTCACTTAGTAGTATGCATTTAAGGTTCCTTCATGTCTTTTCATGGCTCGATAGCTCATTTCTCTTTAGCGTTCAATAATGGACCCTTGTCTGGCTGTACCATCCACCTCTTGAAGAACTCTTGGTTGCTTCCAAATTTTGGCAGTTATAAATAAAGCTTCTGTAAACATCCATGTGCATGTTTTTGTGTAGACATAAGTTTTCAACTCATTTGCATAAATAACAAGGAGCCCAATTGCTGGATTGTATGGTAAGAGTTCTGAAAGAAACCACCAAACTATCTTCCAAAGTGTCTGCACCAGTTTGCATTCCCACCAGCAATGGATGAAAGTTCCTGTTGCTCCACATCCTCGCCAGCATTTGGTGTTGTCAGTGTTCTGGATTTTGGCCTTTCTAATAGGTATATAGTGTTGTCTCATTGTTGTTTTAATTTGTATTTCCCTGATGGCTTATGAGGTGGAGCATCATTTCATCTGCTTATTTGCCATCCGTCTATCTTCTTTGGTGAGGTGTCTGTTCAGGTCTGTTGCCCACTTTTTAATTGTATTGTTTGTTTTCTTATTGTAAAGTTTTAAGTGTCCATTGTATATTTTGGATGATAATCATTTATTCAGATGTGTCTTTTGCAAGTCTTTTCTCCCAGTCTGCGGCTTGTCTTCTCATTCTCTTGACGCTGTCTTTTGCAGAGCAGAAGTTTCTTAAAGTCCAGCTTATCAATTTTTCTTTCATGGATGGTGCCTTTGGTATTGAATCTAAAAAGTCATCACCATACCCAGGGTCATCTAGGTTTTCTCCTGTGTTATCTTCTAGAGTCTTATAGTTTTATGTTTTGTATTTAGGTCTGTGATCCATTTTGAGTTAATTTTTATGAAGGCTGTAAGGTCTGTGTCTAGATTTTTTTTTTTAGAGAGAGTACGTTAAATATCAGCTCAGTAGAGTTATTTATAAAGCACCTTTTTAGCATTTGTGGTCCACTGTACTAGTGCTTCTAAAACCTCTGTGTGCAAATGATTCACTGGGAATTTGTTAAAATGTAGGTTCTGATTCAGTAAGTTCTGGGATGGATCCTGAGAGTTTGATGATCCCAATGCTGTTGATTGGTAGACTGCAAGTAGATTATTTTTTCTTTCTTTCCCTTTCTTTTTTTCTTTCTTCCTTCCTTCCTGCCTTCCTTGTTCCTTCCTTCCTTCCTTCCTTTCTTCTTTTTTTTTTTTTCACGTGGACGGCCAGTTGTTCCAGCACCAGTTGAAAAGACTATCTTTGCTCCATTGTATTGCCTTTCTCATTTGGCAAAGATCAGTTGACTATATTTGTGTGGGTCTATTTCTGGCTTCATTCTGTTCCATTGATCTATTTGTTCATTCACAATATCACATTGTCTTGATTACTGTAACTTTATAGTAAGTCTTGAAGTTGGATAGTGTCTGTCCTCCAACTTTGTTCTTCTTCAGTACTGTGTTGGCTATTCTGGATCCTGTGTGTTTCTTTAGGATAAATTCCTAACATTAAATGGAAATGTATCTCTACTTCTTTTTTTTTTTTTTTTTGTGGTATGCGGGCCTCCCTCTGCTGCGGCCTCTCCCGTTGCGGAGCACAGGCTCCGGACGCGCAGGCCCAGCGGCCATGGCTCACGGGCCCAGCCGCTCCACGGCACGCGGGATCTTCCCGGACCGGGGCGCGAACCCGGTTCCCCTGCATCGGCAGGCGGACTCCCAACCACTGCGCCACCAGGGAAGCCCTATCTTTCTCTTCTTAAATTTAAATTTTACTTATTTTTTGGAATACATTCACATGGTTCAAAATTTTAAAGGTTCAGAGGTATATAGTAAGCAGATTCCCACCCATCCCTTCCCACTGATCTAGTTCCCTGACCTAAATATGTTTATTGGCTGTCTGTGTAAAAACATATATATGGATGTTTTCTTTTAAGGCTTTTCATATATACTACCTAATTGTAATTCAGTCTGTAAGAATGTTCATCTCCCTGCACAGCACTGGGCATTTATATAATCTCTAGGCAATTTTGAAATGTTTTTATATTTTTTGTTTTCAATTTTTCATTTTCACTCTCTTGATGTGTTTACATTTCTTTGTTAACGTTTGTTAAATGCATTCGACTTTACTACATATTGCTATATGATAAATGACCCCAGCTCCAGGTGTCCCCTCTTCTCCTTTCCTTGAAACCCAGTAAGGGACCCTATGTCCTGTGTGTGATCACTGCTCTATACCTATCTTGTGATTGTGCTCCTTTCAGGGTGGTGGTGCAGAATGAGAGGAGAGAAGAGTGGACCTCCCTCCTCGTGACCATTAAAAAACTCTTCATCCAGTATCCAGTGCTGGTGCGACTGGAACAGGCAGGTACTGCATTTATGTGCTGGAAGGTGCGGCAGGGGAGGAGGTGTCAGGTGGAGGCTCGGGGACCAAGAGGCTCCTGCTTGCTTCCCTTCCATTGTTGAGTATGGCTTCTGCTTCTGGCCGGGTTTCTATGTCAGGTTGGGTCCCGCTGGTCATTGCATGTGCAGTAAATTCAATCATGTCCTTTCTGCAGGGGGAGGGACCTGTGGAGCAAGGCACCTTCCATTTGTTTCTTTTTTTAAAAAATAAATTTATTTATTTTGTTTTTGGCTGCTTTGGGTCTTCGTTGCTGTGCTCGGGCTTTCTCTAGTTGCGGCGAGCAGGGGCTACTCTTCGTTGTGGTGCGCGGGCTTCTCATGGCGGAGGCTTCTCTTGTTGTGGAGCATGGGCTCTAGGTGCGTGGGCTTCAGTAGTTGTGGTGCATGGGCTCACTAGTTGTGACTCGTGGGCTCTAGAGCGCAGGCTCAGTAGTGTGGCGCACGGGCTTAGTTGATCCGCGGCATGTGGGATCTTCCTGGTCCAGGGATCGAACCTGTGTCCCCTGCACTGGCAGGCAGATTCTTAACCACTGCGCCACCAGAGAAATCCCCCCACTTGCTTCTTACGAGTCCATCTTTCATGAGATGTTGTTCCTTCTCTTGTGTCTTTTGCTTCAGAGGGCTTTCCTCAAGGAGACAATTCTACCTCAGCACAAGGAAACTACCTAGAGGCCATCAATCTGTCATTCAATGGTGAGTAAGGGCGCCAGCCACAGTGAGCGGATGTCTTGCTGACCACATGGCTGTGACCTTGTTTTTACTGATGTGCAGAGACCCAGACCTAGCTGGTGATGCCCCCACCCACCTACCCCCCAGATTAACTGAAAGCAGTAACTTCTGTTTGGATGGTTTTAATGGCCACCATGTAGCTCTTGGGTTTTCTGTTGGGAATCAACTTGCTCTTCTCATCTGCTTCTCATGATGATCCAAGAGTAAAGAGCTGGAGAAAGTCCTCCTTGGGCCCTTTGTTTTCCTAAAAACCGCTTTCGTATTATTTTCCACTCCATCCTTCAGTTGCTTCCAGGTAATTTTTTTTAATCTACTTTTTTTTTTAAATTACAGAAGGAGCCCATTGTTCCTAGAATTCAAATAATAGAGAAGTATATCAAGTACAATGAAAATCTCCCCCTTCCCTCCACTGTCAGTCCCTTCCAAGAGGGACCATGTTTAATAGCGTGATGTGATTTCTTCCGAACGTTTCTCCCTGCATTTATGTGTTAGCTAAGATACTTTGTTTGCAGATAACAGAAACCTACTGAATTCAAACAAAAAAGGACGTTTACTCTAAGGATACAGGGGCTCTTGGGGCAGCCAGAAAAGGCTTGAACACCTTGTTGAGGAAGGTTGGGACGAGGGTGGCTCTGGGAACCGCAGCAGCAGGAATTCCTAGACCCGAGTTCAGCTCTCAGTGACCCTGTCTCTGCTCTCTGGTTAGAATTCCACATTCCCAGCTCTGGTTAGGTGTCTGTCCATCGCTGGCAACTGACAGAAGAGATGGTGTATAGTCACTTCACTGTGTGTATCGCCTGCCCCTGTGTCTGTACCCAGGTGCTAGGGATTCTAGAGCACGGGGTCTTTTATTAGTAAACCTTTTTGTCACATTTGAATGGCATTAAATTTCCATAGTAAAAATCGCACAGCCCAGGAGTAAGAATTAGGGAATTCCCTGGTGGTCCAGTGGTTAGGACTCTGTGCTTTCATTGCTGAGGGCACAAGTTCAATCCCTGGTCGGGGAACTGAGATTCTGCAAACTGCGTGGCATGGCACGGCCAAGAAAAACAAAAAGAAATAAGAATTAACTTGCCAAATTTACAAAGTCATCACAAGATTCTGGTCCGCTCTCTCAAATATTGTCTTAAATCAATATTTGATTCTTCTAAGTTTCAATACAGATCCATTTATGGATGGTTTAAATTAACGACATGAAATTTGGATATTTAAGGCTGCACAAGGCAAGTATTCAGCCTCGAAGAGGGGTATTAACAAAGGCAACAGGATCATAGAACTGTATTCAAGCAGTTCTTACTGTAGAAGGGGAAGGACAGAAGTGAATTCAGGCCAGGAGGTGACAACCGCTCTAACAGAAACATTGACGAAATGGTCCGAGAGCATGGAGACGCTTGCCACTGGCTGGTTTCTGATAAGCTGTAGCATCTTCACAGGAGGACTTTTTGCTTTGTTTCAAGTGTTTGACAAGCACTACATCAACCGCAATTTTGACCGAACTGGGCAGATGTCTGTGGTGATCACGCCCGGGGTGGGTGTGTTCGAAGTGGACCGGCTACTCATGATACTGACCAAGCAGCGGATGATAGATAACGGTAATGCTTCCAGGGCGCTGTTGTGTTTATAGCCTGATTTACCCTTACCCATCGGGATCTGGGGACATGAGTAATGTCAGGTGACAAAAAAGAGTTCCATGGTCAGTTGGCTTGGGACATGCTGGGTCATGCACAGTTCGGCACAGTTCCTAATTGCCAGTTTGAATATGTTAGTGTATCTTGTTTATCTCTAGAGGACATAACTGGCACTCTGAGTTTCCCAAACATACTTGACGCTGGAGAACCCCTTTTGGGGATTGTTTCTAGGATCCAGTGTCCATCAGCCCATCCTGGGAAGCACCATGGGATCATCCATTCCTCCCTCTGTGATGTGCCGTGCGTCTCCTACCTGCACCCCCTCCCCCTATTTGATTTGTGTTCTAACAACAAGATGGAGTTGGGAACGTAAATCCCGATGGTCAGTAAAGAAATTCTGTTGAATGATGTGGATTATTTTGCTTTTTACTGAGATGACAAGGTTCCCTTTCCTTTCGGGCCTTGAAACTGTAGTCATGGAGGCCTGGCGGTCTGTTTGACAAATCATGATCTGCAAGGCAGTCAAAAGCTGTCAAGCACTGATTAGTGGCAGATGCGGTGGGACTTGGTAAAGAGGACACAGACAAAATGCACCTATTTACTTCTTAACCTGGTGGGCAGAGCTGGTGAGGAGAATAAGTCAGCTGTGCCTTGGACCCTGACCCTCTTAAATCACACGGCTAATAGATTGGGATACGTATCTCTACACTGCCCCCCCCACCAACTCTTTCTGTCTTTCCTTTTTTAGGAATCGGTGTGGACTTGGTGTGCATGGGGGAGCAGCCGCTGCATGCTGTCCCGTTGTTCAAGGTGATTGATTTTGCAGTGCTCACTAAAGGCCAGGTTCCAGCACAGGGTGATCTTGAGAATAGTTAGAATGAGAGAAGCTGGAGCAGTTCCGGGTCCTACCTGCTTTCCAGTGACCTGGGCCCTGCCTTGTTCCCTTTCAGCTGCACAATCGGAGCGGCCCTCGCGACTCTCGCCTGGGCGACGACTACAATATCCCTCACTGGATAAACCACAGGTGGGTGAGATCTGGATTCGCCGTAGAGGGTCAGGGATTCCGTTAGCTTCCTTGCCATTTTTTTCTTCAAACCTGTTAAGTTCTTACTATAAAATCCTTTGTCAAGAGAATGTGGAAACCAAAGTTCTAACATTTGCATAAAGTGTCTTTATATGCAAAGCTATGGCTGTGACATAAGAACAGTCTATGGTGAAAAACATAAAAACAAGTTTGAAGGATTTATTTCCACAACTATTCCCAATTCCCCCTGTTCCCAACTCGCACAGACCATAGTGGACCAACACGGGGCCTGGGCCTCTCCTTTTGTAGAAAAATCCCCATGCCTCCTCTTCGCATGAGACCAGGCCTCAGTGTTCCTGCTAATTTCAGCTCAAGGAGGAGATTCTAATCCAGTTAGGAATCAGGACTAGCGCACATGAGACGATTTATAGGAAAAAAAGGAATAGAACAATATTTTAAAACATAATTAATGTTTTGTAGTAATTACAAAAGAAAGAATTGGGAAGATCAGTGAGGCCTGAGACAAAGGTGCTCCTGGGAGGGCTGATCCATGGTTGAGATTCCAACTGTGTCTTGAGGTTTAAAATGAAAGGGGTTTAAGGACTTCCTCAGCGGTCCAGTGGTTAAGACTGCACGCTTCCACTGCAGGGGACACGGGTTTGATCCCTGGTCGGGGAACTAAGATCCCGCATGCCGTGTGGCATGACCAAAAAAAAAAAAATTAATTAAAAAAAAAAAGAAAGAAAAGGGTTTAGATGAATGACCCTGTCTGTTTCTTTTGCAGTTTCTACACATCCAAAAGCCAGCTCTTTTGTAATAGTTTCACCCCACGAATAAAACTGGCTGGAAAGAAGGTAGGTTTCACCCACCAGCAGAGCCTTTAGGGACTGTCGTTGATGTTGTTATTTTGGGCCTAAGAAACCCCCTATCTGCCAATGGTCATGAATAGTGTTTGAGAAATTTGTCTTAGAACTTTATAGTTTTCTGCATTAAATAAATAAACAACAAGGCAAATCCCAGGAGTGATTAACTCTATTTAATTTTGCAGCCTGCCTCTGAGAAAGCAAAAAATGGCCGTGATACGTGTGAGTATTTTTTTCTCCTTTCATCACTTTTAGAAAGAGTCAGCTAACCCATGGCAACAAGATTTTGTGAGGTTGCGTAAAAAATTCACAGCCAAGTTTGGGAGACCAGAGTTCCCCTTGTGTGATATTTGGAAGGTCCCTAGTGATCCTGTATATTTTTGTCCTGTCAGCTGCAAAATGGGTGATAACAAAACCTTATTTTTCTTTTCCATAGGTCAATTGTAGGGATCGGGTGGAAAGTTTTAAAGGACTAAATATACACATTAAGATGATATTTTTATTTTATTTATTTATTTATTTTTGGCTGCGTTGGGTCTTCGTTGCTGTTCGCAGGCTTTCTCTAGTTGCAGTGAGCGGGGGCTACTCTGTTGCGGTGGGCGAGCTTCTCAACGCGGTGGCTTCTCTTGTTGCAGAGCACGGGCTCTAGGTGTGCAGGCTTCAGCAGTTGTGGCTCACAGGCTGTAGAGCGCAGGCTCGGTAGTTGTGGTGCACGGGCTTAGTTGCTCCGCGGTATGTGGGATCTTCCTGGACCAGGGCTCAAACCCGTGTCCCCTGCGTTGGCAGGTGGATTCTTAACCACTGCGCCACCAGGGAAGCCCAAGATGATATTTTTAAAGTGGGATCACAGAAGGAAATGCTGCCATCATCTTGCCTTTACTTAATGCTAGTAAATAGTAATCTCTATATCGCTTTGACATATAAATCATTTAATCTTAGTAACCTGACATATGGGTTATTATCCCATTTTTTTCAGGGGGAGATGGTGATGATGACCTATATCTTGCAGATTTTCATGAAGACCATCCGAAGGCCTCTTGTGGAAATGTGTTTTGAGGACAGTTTGTATTATTTGTGTGTTTCAGCTCTGGGGACTCCCAAAGAATCTGAGAACACCCTTCCCATCCAAGTGGATTACGATGCTTATGACGCGCAAGTCTTCAGGCTGCCAGGCCCATCCCGGGCTCAGCGCCTCGCCACCTGCAGGTTTTCTGCCAGACACACTTTGGGGCCGATGTAAAAGCTGATTAGGAAAACCTGAGGCCCAGTAGGGACCTGCATGAGAGCAACCTTAAAAACATCTTAAATTAAAATTAGCCAAGTGGAAGCCATAGTATGTGGATCATTAGGGAGTCTGTTTTCTGGTTCTCTGCCCCAGCCATTTTGTTAGCTATGTTTGCTGTGAAGTATTGTCCACTCATAAGGAGAGCATTCTGCTTTTTCTAGCCAAGAGAAGCAATTCGTGAATTCTGGAATTTTCATTTCACTGGGAGGCCACTAATAGATAGATAGATAGATAGGCAGCCACTAATAGATAATAGATAGATAGATAGGTAAATAGATAGATTGATCAATTGATCGAGCCCAGGGCCCAGAGTTTCTTTTAGATTTATTATTCCCAGAGGGTGAGAGACTTTTCTTTCTTTATTCCTGTTTTTAAAATTTGCTCGATGGTATTCTGGTCATGTAGTAGTTTTTCAGTGTGTTATAGTCAGATTTACCAACATACTCATTTCTGGGTCTTGTGTAAGAAAGCCATCCCCACTCCAAGGTTAGAAACGTGTCTTTTGTATTTTCTTCCAATACTTTTTTGGTCTTGGTTTTTATACTTATTTCTTTGTATAGAATTTTTTTTTTTAATGAAATGTGAAACAGAGCTCTAGTTTATTTTTTTCCCTAGTTGACCAAGTACCGCGAGTCCATTTTCCACATTTCTTAGACATGGAAAGTGTGCTTTGATTGGAAGAATCACTGCTTGGAGGAATATTCTGTCTCTTCACATTGTGACAAATGGGCTTAGAGTGGCCACGTGCTCTTCTTCTGTCCTTTCCCCTCATCCCGTTCTGATGTCTGGTCCTGAGAATGCTTAGAGCTCAGAGTGAGTGCTGTTAACAGCAGCTCCCCTGCACATAGATGCTGCCTAGGGCCTCGGTGGTGCTTTTCTTCTGAGTGTCTAAGAACCTTTTCATGGTCCAAGATCCTTGGTTTTCTTTCTTCTGATCAAAGACGGCAAGACCTGGTGTCTCAGAGACTCAGGCTGTGTTCCTTGAGGGCACAAACTGTGCCCTAATCTATGCTCTATCCCCATGCTGGGCTGAGCGTATGCTGGCATTCAAATATTTACTGTTGAAATAATGAAAAGTGTAGTCAGCCCTTGGGATCTATTTTCAGGTTCCATTTAAGCTCTCCCTTAAAATCCTTCCAGGTGGAAAGAGAACAGCTCTGATGCCAGAGGGGTGGCTCTATCGGCGGTTGCTGACTCTTCCATTCTGAATTTTTGTCCCCCATTGGGCTCCTCTCCTGCTGATCCTTCTTCCTGCTGTTTCCAGAGGTTTTCCCCTCAGGGAGTTTCATGTTTTAATAAGGGCATACTGTTTTTTAAATTTTTATTAAGGAAACATTCAAACAGACCAGTGAAATGAACAGTTATCAGTGTGTTGTCAATCTTGTTTTATCACTTCTCCCACATTTGAAATTTCGCTTGAGTATTCTAAAACAGATCTCAGGTATCCTTTTCTTTTTTTTTTAAAACCTGTAAGTATTTCAGCATGTGTCTCCCTAACAAATAAGAAATAAAACAAACAAAAAAATGTGATCACAGTACCCTTGTCACTGGTAACAAAATTCACACTAATTCCTTAATATCACTGATAGCCAGTCCCTCTGTAGATTTCCCAATTGTCTCAAAACTGTGATTTTTACAGTTACTTAGTTTGAGTTGGGATCTGAAGAAGATGCACATGTTGCATTTTCTCTTATGTCATTTTCTGTGACCGCAGAGTGTCTTGCTTTCTTCCTTTGTCTGTTTATTTCCATATGACATTTAACTTTTCCTGTTGTCTCTGAATCTGCTGTAAATTGGCCATTATCTCTAGAGGCTTGGTTAGATTTAGGTTCAATTTTTGATGCCGGAAGACTTCTCAGGCTGTGCTGTGTGCTTCCTCTTGGGTGACATCGGTTCACAACCCCATTCTCAGTGACACGAGCTTGATGGTGGGATGAGGTGGGGTCAGGCTGAGCGATCGCTTCTTTACAGCTCTGATCCTGGGACTCCGGCCATTGGATGACCGTCAGCCATCTCCCCCGTTTCTTCCACGACGTCTCCAGCTGCTCAGGGCAGAGTCCTTCCTACATTACCTCCTCTGAGATCCCATTGGGGGTTTTCGTTATTGGCCTCCCATGTAGCCCAGGCTGGGGATCCGTCTGGGAGTTGTAACTCGAGGTGGGACAGTATCCCCCGCTTGGTGTGACTTGGTCTCTCACCCACCAGGTCCGTGCGAGAGCGGGAAAGTCACAGTCGGAAGAGCGCCAGCTCCTGCGATGTCTCATCCAGCCCTTCCCTGCCTGGCCAGGCGCTGCCCACAGAGGAGGTGAGGAGCCAGGCTTCTGACGACAGTTCCCTGGGCAGAAGCGCCAACATCCTGATGATCCCTCACCCCCACCTGCACCAGTATGAAGTCAGCAGCTCCTTGGGCTACACCAGCACTCGAGGTCAGAGGGCAGGGCTGGGCAGGGCTGCGCAGGGTGGGAACAGCTGCCTTCCTGTAGTGGGGATGGGCGGGGCTATGGATATGTGTGGGCTGTAAGTCCCACATGTTAATTATTTCCTTGCAGGTGCAGTGAGTATGAATGGCCTTAGCTGTTTGTGCGTGTGTGTGTGTGTGTGTGTGTGTGTGTGTGTGTGTGTGTGTGTGTGTGTTATACTATTTTCGTCTTTACCCTTTCTTCTCTCTTCCCTGTAACTGTCTACCTTTCCATATGTTAAGGTAGAGCTTTTCTTAGGCCTAAGGTCAAAGTGTTTACTTATTTCCTTAGCATTTCCATTCGAGCCACACTTAAAACAGCCTCTTTGGGCTTCCCTGGTGGCGCAGTGGTTGGGAGTCCGCCTGCGGATGTAGGGGATATGGGTTCGTGCCCCTGTCCAGGAGGGTCCCACATGCCGCGGAGCGGCTGGGCCCGTGAGCCATGGCCGCTGGGCCTGCGCGTCCGGAGCCTGTGCTCCACAACGGGAGAGGCCACAGCAGTGAGAGGCCCGCGTACCACAAAAAAAAAAAAAAAAAAAACAGCCTCTTTCCTCTATTCCACTTCAAGTGACCTGTTAACTTGACATGGCCCAGGGAGCACAGGTGCTGCTTTTCCTATATCTTATCTTACCCATCCAGTGGCATCTGCAACTCAAGTATACAGCCCCCTCCTGCCTGTTTGGAAAACTTTCTGTTGTGAAGTAATTATGGATTTATAGGAAGTGCCAAAAAAAAAATCCAGGGAGGTCTTGTGTAGCTTTCACTCATTTTCCCCAATGACAACATCTCGCATAACTAGTACAGTATTAAAACCAGGAACATGACCTTGGTACAATCCACAGAGCTTATTTGGAGCTCACAGGTCGTACATGCATTTGTGGGTGTGTGTGGGTGTGTGTGTGTCTGTGCAGTTTTAGCACATGTGTAGACATATGTAACCACACCACAATTAAGATATTCCATCCCCACGGCCTCTCTTCTGCTACCCCTCTAGAGCCACACCCTCCCACTAATCATTCTCCTCCACAATTTTGATATTTCAAGAATGTTTGGGTTTCCCTGGTGGTGCAGTGGTTGAGGATCTGCCTGCCGATGTAGGGGACGCGGGTTTGTGCCCCGGTCCGGGAGGATCCCACGTGCCGCGGAGCGGCTGGGCCCGTAAGCCATGGCCGCTGGGCCTGCGCAGCGGGAGAGGCCCGCGTACCGCAAAAAAAAAAAAAAAAGAATGTTTTCTAAATGGAGGAGTAGCCCACCTGACTTTTAATCACTGACTTAGGACTGTTGTGTGCACACAGCTGCCTCCTGTTGCCCTGGAAGGATTCCCAAAGGGTGAGGAGTGTTTCCCAGCACTTTGAAGGGGAAGCTGGTGGCTCCTGGGGCCTGAGGACCGAGGAGCAGGGCGCTTTCATCTTTCATTCATTAGGCACCATAGACACTGAGCCAACAGCCGGAAATCTTTTGACTGCTGAAAAAACTATTTTTTTTTTTAAACTGGTTCAAAGTATAAAAAGGAAATTCTGAAAGAGAAAGGAGGAGATATTTAATTACACGACTATAGAATATAACCTATGTCACCTACATTAATTAGGGTTAGTATTCAAAAGAATTTTAATATATTTGAAGATTTCTAGAAATTCCCCGACGGTCCAGTGGTTAGGACTCTGCGCTTTCACTGCTAAGGGCTCGGGTTCAAACCCTGGTTGGTGAACTAAGATCCCACAAGCTCTGAGGCCAAAAAAAAAAAAAAATGTCTAGGTTAGCTTCTTCCCACCTTCTGGAAATTTCTGAGTTTGCATGACAGTTATAGTCCCATTCTGTTAAACGTATTCTTAGAAGGGTCTGTAGTAAAAGTTAAACTACACATTAATCCTTTAAAAACCTTTGTTATTCTAAAAGCCAGTTCTCCTCTGAGGAGATAAAGTTGCTCTTAATCCAAGTAGCTTTTTTTTTTTTAATTATATATATTTATTTATTTATTTATGGCTGCATTGGGTCTTTGTCGCTGCACGTGGGCTTTCTCTAGTTGCGGTGAGCGGGGGCTACTCTTCCTTGTGGTGCGCGGGCTTCTCATTGCGTTGGCTTCTCTTGTTGTGCAGCACGGTCTCTAGGTGCGCGGGCTTCAGTAGTTGTGGCACGTGGGCTTCAGTAGTTGTGGCTCACGGGCTCTAGAGCGCAGGCTCAGTAGTTGTGGCGCACAGGCTTAGTTGCTCAGTGGCATGTGGGATCTTCCCGGACCAGGGCTCGAACCCGTGTCCCCTGCATTGGCAGGCAGATTCTTAACCACTGCGCCACCAGGGAAATCTCAATCCAAGTAGCTTTGAAAACAAGTTTTCTTAAAAATTATCTGAATGGTAGAATTGATTTCAACATCCTTAATGATATGTGAGAGTTTATTGGAAAAGCCAAAAAGCAATTCACTGGAACGGTGTCAGGCAATGCCATCCACATGGCCTTTGTTTCCAGTTTCTCTGTTATATTTAGGGATTCTCACCCATCCACCTACCCAGTGTAGCATAGGAAACATTTCCCCTTTCCTCTACCCATATTTTTGACCCATTTTAGCCCTTAGTCCTATTTCTTATCCTTTTCAAAGTGTGTACTCAACTTTTTAAAAGTTGAGTTCTCTCCTTTTATTTCCATGATAACTAACTAGACTGTATTCTTTCTTATTTGATAAATTGGACCATCAATTCATTAATTTACAGTGGAAAAATACAGTTTTCGTGGAGAACTGAATGTTCTCTTCTTGCATGCACAATGGCTTGAGAAATTAAATATTACTATGTACCATGTTCTTTGGTAGGAATTGGGTAGATAATGGTGGACAAGACATTCCTTGATGCCATGGAATTTGCATCTGCTGGACCCGCTTTCTAACCTGGGTGTTTGCTTAGTAAACATGGGATGCTCACCAGCGAAGTTGGTTGTAGGTTTCAGCTCTTTGATCCACTCAGGTTAGGGACCTGTCTGCCATTGAATGGGACAGGTTGAGTCTAAATATCATGCCATCTCCTTACCTGGTCAAGGCTGGATGCATCCATTTCTTCATTCTTTTCTCCCAAGAATTTAGTTTTTTTAACACAGTAACGTTTGATTGCTTACTCATGTTCCAGGCCACTGCATTAATGGGAGGGGGTTCTGATCCACCCAGTCACTCAGGGCCCCATGGTCCTTCCATCCCGGGATGCCATGGTCATCAACACTGGTCTCCAAAGTTTCCACAGCAGGGCAGAGGAGAATGGAGATCACGTGTGGAGAGGTTTGTGGTCCAGGCCTTTGGGTGGAGCATGTCACTTCTGCCTGTGCTCTCTTGGCTGGAACTCAGTTATTTGGCCCCAGCACAAAGGGACTGGAAACTACAGTCTCCTTGTGTGTCTCAGAGGAAAATCAAACAGGTCTAGTGAACACATTGGCTATCTCTGCTAGGGCCTGCCCTTCTGGTCACCAAATAGCTACATGTATTGTTCCTCCCACATGGAGAATGCACCCGCCCCATCCCCAAAGGGAGACAACTCAAGACCCACTATTGAGTCATTGCATCCAGCTCAACATCTAGAGTCTCCAGGCAGTGTGTGGTCCTCCCCATCAGGTTTGGGTGTGGCTTCACTGGGCCAGTAATTTAGGAACCAGAACCCCCTTCTCCCAGGTATTTAAAAAGTAAACCCAATATTTCATTCCTTTATAGTTTGGCGATTTCACTCATTTCCCTCGTTCCCTAACATGTATGCTCTCCAAGGTCCTTGTCAGCCTCTGCAGATCGTCCTCCTAGTTCTGCTTTCACCGTGACCCTGTGCTTTCTCTCTGTGCCTCCCCCACCCCACGGTAACTGGCAGATGTCCTGGAGAACATGATGGAGCCACCACAGCGGGACTCCAGTGCGCCGGGGAGGTTCCACGTGGGCAGCGCAGAGTCCATGCTGCACTTTCGACCTGGGGGATACATGCCCCAGCGGGCACTGATCAACCCCTTTGCACCCTCGCGGATGCCCATGAAGCTTACATCCAACAGGAGGCGCTGGATGCACACTTTTCCTGTGGGTAAGTTGGGTGCCCGGGAAAGAGCCCTGACTGGGAACTCCTAGTTCTGGCGTCCCCTGAGTGGCCTTGGTCAAGGGTGTTATCTTCTCTGCACCTGCGGTGCCCCACCTGGAAGATGGGGTGGCCACGCCCACTTTGTCTGTCCCGGGGCTCTTGTGAGGATCCTTGAGGACTTTGTAGCTAGCCAGCTGTGTAGACCCAAGGGCTCCTTTTTCTGTTTGAAAGGGACTGTGCTTTGCCACCTGCTTTCTTTCCTGAGATGAATGTCCCTCTTCTTGTTTACTCCTTCCTTTCCTTACTCTCTCTGGATGTCAGTGTTACAGTCTTGATTACACGGAGTTATGTTACTTTGTTTCTTCTCAGGGTCTCTGACAGCAGAAAAAAAAAATTTTTTTTTTTTGAGAAATGGGTGAACAATTTCTGTTTTTTCTTTTTCTTTTTTTAGTTTAAATAAATTGGGGAAAAAAAGCTTAAAATAAATGAGTTCTATTTTTTATAATGGGAAGCTGAAATAAAAACGAACTACAGCCATATTCCAAACCATGTTTAAATTTACAACCATGATGAAAGAAGCCTGCCATAAAAGTGTACTTTCTGTATGATACCATTTAAATAAAGTTCAAAACCAATCAAAACTAAAAAAAAAAATTTTTTTTTTCAAATTCACTGTTTTTCCTAGCTCATCCTTTTTGATCTGTGTTCTGTCCTAAAGAAGAGGACAGTAAGGTTTTATAAAGCTGTGGCTAAAATTAAACTTCAGCTTGATGGGCTCTTACTGGGCTGGGGAGGAACAGGTACATTAACCTCCTGAGTGTTTTCATGAAGCCATCCTGCTGAATGCCTGCAAGTGTCTAGTTATTTTCTTTGGTACTTGCTTTCGGAGTTACAAGTTAAATAAGTGAGCAATGAATCTGGTTCTTTTGGCTGTAATTGGGGGTCATTCCCAACCCCCTTTTTGCCCCCCTTATCTCTATCGTAATCTGTCACCTTACCTGTTTCTTTCTGGTGTCCCTTTCTCCCCATCATTGTCCCCACTGGCTCCCTTCACGTTCTCTTACGAGAACTATTGATGTTTCTTCCATGACCATCAGCTCTTCCTGTTTCTGTGCTTCCCCCCCACCGCCAATCACACACGCTTTTCTAAAGCTAAATGTATTTACTAAATACTCTGCCCACCTGGCCCTCTAAGAGCCGAGGCCCTCCTCTGCCAGGCTCCCCAACCTCCCGCCTCCTCACCCCCATCCTCAGAGGTTTTTCTCTTTCCCAGGCAAGTTTGTGGCCTCCAGCTTGTGTTTTGCCTCTTCCACGTTTGGGGTTTGCCCAAATACCCTCTCCTTCAATCCCCGCTAACCTGGTTGGACACTCAGCTCTGAAACCTGTCATTCTCCAGGAAGCATGTTTCCGTAGATGTGACTAATTCTGACTTATCTCCTACTTGATGTCGGTTTTGCCCTTGTGCGTCCTCTGCTCTTGAAGTAGGAGCTGTTATCGTCTCAGGTACTAACAGAGTCATCGGTGTTTCTCTCGTGTGTCCCTTCTCGTTTCGCCCCTGTTGACCCTCCTGGGAGGGGCCCTTGTCTCCCATATTGTCATCTTTCTTTACTGTGTCTCAGTTGACATGTGCGAGACAGAGGACCCCAAAATATTCTTAGGCTGAGGCCTCACAGGAGGATGAGCCTTGCTTGGAAGAGGTGATGTCCCATCTGGAAGCCAGAGGGTCACAGGCAGGACATGCCTCTGTGGTGTGGTCGCCTTTCAATCACCCGCGTCCCAGCAGCGGGAAGGAAGGAAGGTTGAGGTGAAGTGCACAGCATTGGCTGTCGGGGGAATGATGCTCAGTGGATCTTTGTCCGGGCAGGACCATCTGGAGAGGCTATCCAGATCCATCACCAGACCCGACAGAACATGGCAGAGCTGCAGGGCAGCGGGCAGAGGGCCCCAACCCACTCCTCTGCAGAGCTGCTGGAGTTGGCGTACCATGAAGCCACGGGAAGGTGAGGCCGGGCACCGGGTACTGGGTGGGAGGTACTGCGAGAACGCGCTCAGGCACCCAGGGCAACAGCAGAATAGACCGCCCGCGAAACGTCACGTTCGTGAGACTCGGAGACACCGCACGTGTGCGGGCCTTTCCTTTGTCCGCGTCGTTCCTGCCACTGGGCCAGTGCACAGCAAATAGCCTGAGATGCTTTTGCCAGAGATGTTCCCCAGGCCCTGCTTTAGCTTCTGCTTTAATTCAAAACACGCTTTGTCAACCTCAAACATGAGTTTCTCCTAATCCTCAGTCATGGGAGAAAACGAGTTCCAAGGCAGGTGGTTCCCGCTGTGTGTTTTGGGCAGTGAGTCTATGACTTTTGTCATTTTGGTCATTGAGGAATTCCACTGTTGGGTTTAGAAGAAGTTGATGCTAAAAGCAATGGAAACCAAGCCCTGTGTTTATAGAAACAAGTCTTTTCAAACCAGGATCCTGAATGTGTTACAGGGCATCCGAAGAGAGTCAGCCTAGGAAGAAAGTCATTTAAGCCTTGACATGCTCAAGTCCATGCTACACTACCCGCTGTTGCTGTGATCTGTTACCTTTGCAAAGAGCAATCTTTGGTCCCTTTTCAGTTATCTCAACGTCCCATGGGATGGATGAGGGATACAGGCAGGGCATAACCTCTTTCCCAGGTTAACTTGGTACCTCTGTTCAGGCACCTCACATTGTCCTGTGGGTATCAGCAAGGGGAGGCTTAGGACGGAGGGGGCAGGCATCTGACGTGGCAGTGGGGAAGCAGCTGGGGTGCCAGGGCAGGAGGCCAGAGCTGGCACACACTCCAAGCCCTGCAGCCTGGCGGCCATGGTATGGGTCTCAGTGTTTGCCAGCCTGTGTGGCCAAATGTTCAGGCCTGTTTTTGATGAAAACCCCCTGGAGACAGGGTGAGCAGGATAAAAGAGGTGATGATCCGCATTAAGCCAGGCGGCTGGGCTCTGTTCTCTGCAGGCACAGCACTTCCCACCAGCCTGGCGATGGCACATCCTTCTTGAACTTCACTGGAACAGAAGAGCTTTCTGTCAGCCTGCTCAGCAGCAGTGGTGCAGGTAACCAACCCAAGAGGTAACAGAGTGGGGATGCTCAGAGCAGGCCCATACCTAGAAGCGAGGTGAGAACCAGAAAAACAGGGCCATGTCTATTTCCGGATCATTTCAGCCACAATTTCGGGTGACCTATTTAGAAGCAGTGCTGTATAATGCATGGAATTATAAATGGGCTGCACTTTACGTTTTTAGCCGAGAACGTGTTGGTCAAGAACACATTTATCATTGGACTGTCAGTGAGTCGTGATTGAGGGCTGCTTATGAGATCACTGTAGTGGGCAACACCAGGCCTGGGAGCTTTAAATTATGTGTGTGTGGGGGGGCAAACCCACCCCCATAAAAACCATCAGGAGAGACCCAGAGGGAGCAGTGTGGTTCCAGCTACGAGTTCAGAGAAGAGAAGGGTGACGTTGTTGCTTATAGAAGTGGGCACGGCTCTCAGACGCGAAGGGGTAGAATTTGGTCAGGAGGAGAGTGAGAAGGTGAGGGATTCTAAGTGGAGGGAGAGTAGGAACTTGTGTTGATACAGGGTTTATGCTTTTTGGAAGCACTTGTATATCTGTTATCTTATGCGATCATCCCAGTAGGGAGTAAGTTATTAAGTATATTTTACATATGCGGCAACGTAACACCCAGAGATGTGGAGATGTTACACTAATCTCTCAAGCCAGTAGCCAGGAGTCCTGCTGTTTCTGATTTCAGCAGCAGTATTCAGAGAGCCTTTACAGGGGTAGGGGAACATGAATTTGGATGGGTGGGGGGCAGATTTTGGAAAGCCTCAAAGGACAGATAATTGTACAAAATGAATATGAAAAGCATTAAAACTGGAAGAAAAAATGGTGCTGCTACTTTGTGTCTTCGTTTTCTATCAGTTAACTTGCATTTGTGGAACTTGGCTTAAGGAAGGCGTGATGAAAGTGAAGGTGTATTAAGTTGGTGAATGAAGTTTTCCTCCATTCACGGGTGGATTCAGTCAGTGATGTTTCTAGAGGCCTATAGCTAAGGCTTGGAAACTGGACTGGCAGTGAGAGAATTCTAAAGGATTACACTTATTTCCTTCCTATTTCTAGTGCATCTTTTCTGTCATTCATTTGGAATGAGAAAACAAATCGAAGAAAAATTTGGGGATGAGTAAGATACTTTTTATCCCTGTACTCGGGGCTGAAAATGTTACTTGGCTACCAGACTCAAGTACCTTCAGAATATGCTAAAGGCAATGTTTCTATTGTTTTGCTAAAAGAAGGAGCCATTTTATAGGATCCCAGAGTTTGACCTTCCTGGCTGTTTGGGGTCAAGTTGTACCAAGGAGGGCTGCTCTGGGGCTCATGGGACCACACTTTGAGCGAGTTTCCTGGTGACCTGAAGCTGGGGAACCATGGGCTCAGGCGGTAACAGCACCAGGATTTGCCCACGGTGGTCGTGGAGTGCTTCCGGGCCTGGGGTGGGTAGCTCACGTAGACCAGATGATTCCTCAGAAGACAAGTCTTGGAATTTTACAAGCTGGTCTGGGGAAAAGCGGGAAGTTGCAAAGAATCCTTATTCAGCGATTGGTCTGGAAGATCCTCAAATGACACCATTCTGGAGGCCTCTGAGCTAAGAGTTCCCTGGTGCACATGCATTGGGAAAGCAGTTGCTGCCCCCTGCACCTCGGGCTCACCTTCTCCCTGTTGGGCTCCTGAGTCATAGATCCATCTACCTGATGGGCCTCCCCACCTGGGTGACCCCCGGCTACCTCATCCTTAATTACTGGCAGCTGAGCTCACGTCTTGCTGTCCCCCCGCCTGCCCACCTGCCCCTCCTTTTCTGACTCTGGGCCACATTCTCCATTCTCACCGCTGTTGCTTTGTTTCAGACCCGTGTCATTTCTGGCCAGGATTGTCACCGTAGCCTTCAAATCATCCTCCTGCTCTGTTCGTGTCCCCTCTGATCCATCTCCCATACTGTCACCAATGAGCCATTTCCAAATGCAGGTCTGGTCTGATCACCCTCTCTGTCCCACATGTGAACCGTTTAGTGGTTCTTCACAGCTTGTAACGCCTGTCGTCACCTGGGCCCCACCTGCCTTTACACCTTCACCTGCCTCCACTCCCACGTAGCCCTGCATGTGGGAAGAACACAGGCTCTGGAATCTTAGGACATGAGTCCTGACTCCACCTCTAAAGAGCAGCAAGGCCCTTGGGCCAGGTACTTAACTGCTCTGTACCTTGGTTTCTTCATCTGTGAGGAGGGTTGAGTATTAAGTGTGACAATAATCCACGCAAAGCGCTAAGGACTGTGCCTGGCACGCATGGTGAGCACTCAGCAAACGAGAGCTGTGGTTGTCATTACTCTTATTAGATGAACACAGTTTATATTCCAGCTGTTGTCGTGCCTTCTCAGAAGATCTTTGTCCTGATGTTTCTGTGCATAGACTAGTCCGTCTACAGAATATGCTTTTTCCTTTATCTTCAACCTCTGATTTTGCCTTGTAAACATCCACTTGGTCTTTATGGATCAGCTTCAACAACACCTCCTCCTTGGAGCCCTCCCTGGTGGTTTTGCTTCCCCCCCGCCCCCTCCCAGGAGGTGTGAGGCACATTTCCATGTAACTCCAGACGCAGCTGTACACTTGGCATATCCTGGGCCCACTGTTTGTTTCTGCGTCTGCTTCTCCACTAGACTGAAAGAGCTTATCTTTATCTTCTCCTCACAGTGTTTAGTGTGTTTATTGACAAAGACATTTATACTTCTAAAACCAAGCTGCCAGAATGACAGCATTTGAACAACCCACAAAATTATTCTGTTTAATTGGTATACGAGCTATCAATTCATAAATATGTCCTACAGTGTTTAGCTTCTTAGAGCAGGTGTCGGCTCCTTGGGTTCTTTCTCCAGTCAGGGCGATATAGTTAAACAGGGTCATCCTTAACCTTGCCCAGTCCCTTTGTGACCAGGAGCATGTGTTTTCTAAGGGGCCAGGGCTGGGACTTCCCTGGTGGCACAGTGGTTAAGAATCCGCATGCCAATGCAGGGGACACGGGTTCGAGCCCTGGTCTGGGAAGATCCCACATGCCGTGGAGCAGCTAAGCCCATGCGCCACAGCTCCTGAGCCTGCGCTCTAGAGCCCATGCTCTTCAGCAAGAGAATCCACCGCAATGAGAAGCCCACACGCCGCAACGAAGAGTAGCCCCCACTCGCCACAACTAGAGAAAGCCCACGTGTAGCAACGAAGACCCAGCGCAGCCAAAGAAAAATAAATAAATTAATTAATTTTTTAAAAAAATTAAAGGGCCGGGGCTCATGGGGAGGTGGTCTAGCACTGGCTTCACATGGGAACTGACTCTAGTCTTTGCTCTTGTACTTTTTTTTTTTTTCTTTTTTGCGGTACGCGGGCCTCTCACTGCTGTGGCCTCTCCCGTTGCGGAGCACAGGCTCCGGACGCGCAGGCTCAGTGGCCATGGCTCACGGGCCCAGCCGCTCCGCGGCATGTGGGATCTTCCTGGAACCGGGGCACGAACCCGTGTCCCCTGCATCGGCAGACGGACTCTCAACCACTGCGCCACCAGGGAAGCCCGCTCTTGTACTTCTTGATCAATTATGTCAGCTAGCCACAGAGAGAAATTAGGGAAAATCATTCTAATTTGTATTACCATGTGCAATGACCAGTTACTGTCAGATCTACCTTCAGGTATATCCAGAATCTTAGCATGTCTCATCACTTCCACCAGTCATAGCCCAACCCAAGAGGCCTTCATCTTTCACCTGGATTGTTGCAGTGGCCTGCTAACTGGTCTCTCAGCCTCCTCCCTTTGCCCTTCCATAGAGTTTATTTTCATCAGAGTGGTTCAGAGTGACCCTTGGAAAATAGAAGTTAGATCATGAAATGGACATAAAGATCTTCACCTGCCTGCCTGCCTCACAGAGTTGTTGAAGGATCAGAAGTAGATCGGGTTCCTTAAGGGCAAAATTATCACATCGGGTCCTTGTCTGGGGACAAAGTGGGGGCCGAAACAAAACTAGTGAACATTTCGCTCATTAAAAAATGGAAGAGAAACAGGAAAACCTCATCTGTGACCCACCTCTGCCTCCTGGCCTTGGCGGTTTGCACCATGTGCAGGCATGCAGGCGTGACTCCGATTTCGCCTGCATTTGGACCTGACTCATAGGTGAGTTGTGATTCACAGGGCTGGCATCTCTGCGGGTTTCCCTCCTGGCCCTGTGTTGCCCAGCAGGAACCAGGTTGTTGGTTGGTATGGGCAGGTAGCGTTTATCCCTCTGTTTCTTTAACTGGGCACCCGTTTATAAAACTTGTTAGTGTCATCTCCCTGATGGGGGTAACTGTGCTAGAGAATTTTGTTAAAGAAAATCAGTGGATGCCAAGTTTTCTTTCTCTTTACTGTCGGGACTCAGAATCTGCAACTTGGTGTTTGTGTTGAGTATTAGGTACGTGCAGCAGATTTGGCCCAAGAGCTACCAGGCAAAGTAAATCAGAGCGCACAGAGTTACTCACCCAGGCCAGGCTGGGTGTTTGTGGGGAAGTACCATCTCTGTAGCCCAGAGAGAAGAAGTGACTCGCCCCAGGCACAGGTGTCCCCTGGAAGCAGCCCCAAAGGCCCCACATGGATTACCTTTTTTGGCCGAACGTTAGCAACCAGAGAACACATTCACACTGCTTGACTCTGAACAGCTGTCAAAAGAGACAGAGCTGAGTTGGCTCTTCTGAGCATTTGCTCCCCCGAGCGGTGCGTCTGGCTTTCAACTTTGAGAGTGAGGTTCATTCCCAAATGTTGGGTTGGAGCAGAGCCGCCCACCCAGGAGGTCTCCCCACCGCCCTCCCAGGTCGTTGGGTTCTTCACATGCCAGTGGTGAGTCTGCGGGCCTAAAGCTGAGCCTCAGAGGCAGAGCTGCAGGGAGAGGCTGTGTGCTGGGCTTGAGCTGCAAGGAAACTGTGAAAGTAGCTTCGAAGAAGCCTTTAAAATATTTATTTCTTCAAATTCTTTTCATTAAATTCTTTTCATTTCTTTCAAATAAAATGTGTTTGGGGACGGAAGACAGGGGAGGCACAAAAGCTGAACATGCTTTATCCCTTAGAGATGGACAGGTCTGCTCTGGGCCCAGAAGCCAAAGGTGCTCCGAGAACCCATTGATGGGTTGCCTCTTTGAACTCAAACAATTGCTCACACAATTCTTAAATTGAACTGTTTCTTTATGAGGGTAAGAATTTCAGTTCTCGTAGACGAAGTCTGGATTGAGTTAAAAAAAAAAAAAAAAAAAAGGTGCTCTGATGATGAAATTTAGAATCCAAACCCATGAGGCGTTGTATTAGTAATTCTCCTATTGCTCACATCGCTCGGAGAATTCCGGTTTTATAGTTGCCTTCATACCAGTTCTCAGGCCAGACAAGAAAAACCACCCCATTGCTTCTTCTTTGTTATGCTTTGTGTTTGTGTGAAAATGGATGCTGTCAGTCAGGCTAGCTTTTTCAGAAAATTTAGCTCCAAATGGCTTTTGGCTGTTGACAGAGAACAGATAACGTTTTCAGTAGATGAAAACTGGTGCCCCATTTGGATAGTCAGGAAATAAAGCATCTGTAGAGTTACGCAGAAAGAGTCTAAATGCAGGTGTCACTTCCTTACTGTGTGATCTTCAGTTACTTACTTAACTTCTCTGTGCCTCAGTTTCTTTATCTGTGGAAAAGGGATAACACCTACCTCACATTTGCCTCTTAGTGTGGGTTTGAATAAAATGAAGCACTGTTATTTTTCTGACTTAATAGATTGTATCTTCTGATTATGATGGCTAGTAATTTTTAAAAATCTACTGAAGGCAGCTCCAAAAAAGAAGTTCTAAAATTGTTTTGGCCAAGTGACATCATCTTTCTGAATTAAAAAAATATATATTTACTTTTAAATTTACATACAGTAAAATTCACTCTTTTTAGTGTACAGTTCTATGAGTTTTGACAAATGCATAGAGTCATAAGCACCAACAAAGACATCAAGATACAGAACATTTCCATTACCCCTCAGATTCTTTGTGCTGCTTCTTTGTACTCAATCCCTCCCTCCTCCCCTGGCAACCACCGATCTGTTCTCTGTCCCTTTAGTCTCTCCCAGCAAGTCTTGCACATGGAATCATACAACTTGGAGCCTTCTGAGTCTGGCTTCTTTCACTGAGCATAATTCGAGATTCATCCAAGTTGTTGCCGGCATCCACAGTCACGTTCAGTACTTTTTATTGCCATATCGTATTCCATTGTATGGATGTATTAGTTTATCCCTTCACCAGTTGGAAGACATTTGGGTTGAGAATAAAGCCACACTTACATAACTTACATAACAGGTTTTTGTGTAAACATCAATTTTCATTTGTCTTAGGTGAATTCCTAGGAGTGGGATTGCTGGGTCAAATGGTCAATATATGTTTAACCTTTAAAGAAACTGCAAAACTGTTTTCCAAAGTGGTGCGCCATTTTGTATTCCTACAATCAGTGGATAAGGGTTTCTGTTGCTGTACATCCTGGTCAGCACTTGGCATGAGCAGTCCTTCTAGCCATCCCAAGAGACCCGGGTGCAGAGGTATCCCACTGAACTTCTGATTTGCCATTTCTCTAATGACTAATGACATTGAGCATCTTTTCACGTGCCTTCTGTATGTGTGTCCATATCTTTTGCCCATTTCCTCATCAGGTTGTTCTGCTCTGGAGTTTTTAGAGTTCTTTATGTGTTCTGGATACACGTCCTCTGCCAGAGGTGCGATTTGCAAATACTTTCTCACAGGTCATAGCTTGTCCTTTCAAAAATTTCACAAGGGATTTGTAAGTATTTGTTCTTGTTATAAAAGATTCAGCTAACACGGAAGTATTTACAGTAAAAAGCCAAAGATCTCCTTTCCCTCCCACCACTTCCTCCAGCTTTCTTCTAGGAGATAGCCACTGTTGACAGTTTCGTGAGGATCTTTCCAGTCCTATCCTAATTTTCTAGTAAATGTAAATGCACGGCTTTCGGGATCTTAGTTCCCCAGCCAGGGATTGAACCCGTGCCCTTGGCAGTGAAAACATGATATCCTCACCAGTGGACTGCCAGGGAATTCCCTAGTAAATGTGTTTTGAAAGGGACATTTAAATATTGATATGTGTGTTTTGAAATTAGTTCTATTACTTTTCAGTCAATAAGTTGCATTTCAGGGGCTTCCCTGGTGGCGCAGTGGTTGAGAGTCTGCCTGCTGATGCAGGGGACATGGGTTCGTGCCCCGGTCCGGGAAGATCCCACATGCCGCGGAGCGGCTAGGCCCGTGAGCCATGGCCGCTGAGCCTGTGCGTCCGGAGCCTGTGCTCCGCCACGGGAGAGGCCACAACAGTGAGAGGCCCGCATATCGCAAAAAAATAAAAATAAAAAAATAAGTTGCATTTCAAAGACTCTCTGTTTTTCCTTTCAGCCCAGTTACAGGCAAAATCATTGCTTTTCTCTTGCAGTAGTGAGTTTTGGTGTCCTGTGTCATATTCCAGGAAGCCATGATTCAGGAAAGAAAATTTCAGAGGATGACTGTTAAGTGGACTAAATTTAAATAGGTCATCTTGTGTTTGCTAAAGCTCGCTCTAATTAGTTGAAATTACTTTTAAATTCGTCCCGTTTCTTATTCTAAGTGGTGGGTTGCTGTTTGCTTTTCTGCATGTGCACTAAAGGTCCTGTTAGGCCAACAGTATTGATAACCTCAGAGTAAAGTTCTGGCTCCTTCCTGAACTTTATTTTTTTATTTATTTTTATTTATTTATTATTTTTTTTTTTTTTGTGGTACGCGGGCCTCTCACTGTTGTGGCCTCTCCCGTTGCGGAGCACAGGCTCCGGACACGCAGGTTCAGCAGCCATGGCTCACGGGCCCAGCCGCTCCGCGCATGTGGGATCTTCCCGGACCGGGGCATGAACCTATGTCCCCTGCATCGGCAGGCGGACTCCCAACCACTGCGCCACCAGGGAAGCCCCTTTCCTGAACTTTAGATTGCTCATTTTTCTTTGATGGATTCTTTTGTGCTGTTGGAGATACTCAGCACAGAATTTGTACTTGTTTTTTTATTTTTAGCTACAGTTTGGGGCTTTTTTTTTAAACCATAACTGGTCAGAACTTTTTTTGCAGAATGAGTCTCACTGACACAGATTCTTTTCATCTTTCCACAGGTATGAATCCTAGGACCCAGAATAAGGATTCTTTAGAGGACAGTGTTTCTACCTCTCCAGACCCAAGTAAGAGGGGCCTGCTGACAGGGGAAGGTGGCAGGGAGGTGGGGGCGTGGGGTGGGTGGTCAAGGCACCGGGGGAGCAAGAGGGAGCCCTGTGGGAAGAGAATGGTCTGTAAGTTCACACGTCTCCGGATGGTGAGGGGAGAGGGGAGACTCTGCAGCCTCTCCGATGGAACATGAGCGGCAGGGAGGCCAAATGACCTGTTCTGGAATGTGATTCAGGGCCACACAGTAAGGGTAGCGGAATTCCCAGAGCTGACCTTGGCTCTCAAATGCTTAACGATGGCTCTGGGGAGAAGTCGATGGCTCTGGGGAGAAGTCAGAAGGAATAAGACCTGAAACTGTTTACATTGCTGTAGTTGGAAGTGTTTGTCTGGGTTGCATTTGCTTTGATCATCCTTGTCTATTGAGATAGCTGAACATCTAAATATCAACAATAATAGCAAAAGACCAGAAAAAAAAAATTCTACTGCTTGATCGACTTTGCTTTACTTCACTGTGACCAGTGGATATATGTACATCACCGAGTCTTTTTATCCCCACTTTTAAGTAACTTAACAATCATTTCACTACTTCTCCAGGTCCGGCATAGTGGTCATTTTTCATGGCAATATCAAACACATTATTAAATCGTGCTTTGGATAATCATGTTTTAATGGTGGCCATTTGGGTGATTTCTAGTTTTTTAGCATATAATGCATGGTGCAGTGGGTGTGTTTTTTTCTCTTGGTTCAGATCCTCGGAATATATTCCAAAGAATAGTTGGCAGATTGATTGTTTTCTAGAAAGCTGCCAGCCCTGAATAGATGAGCCTGTTTCTTCTCTACAACTCCAGCATTGGATTTTGTCATCTGTGTTTATTACTGTTAACTGAATGATTCTGAGGTGGGACCTCCTCAGAGACCTCTGCAGGGCCTGAAGATACTGGAGGTAGAAAAGAGGCCACACAGACCTTTTACCCATGAAAAGAACATCATCAAGCTAAGAATTGGGAGCTTTTCTCACCACGGGGTTTGAATTCTCCGTATCTCAGTGTGTGCCCGCAGACACCATTTCTAAAAGGTTTTTATAATCTTGAGGGTCAGGAAGCTGGTGACAGCCAGAATGATGTAAGAAGGCACAGTGATAGAGTGTCTTCTGTTTCTGGCCTCCCCACGGGGGCTGCATTGTGTGCCCACCTTCTGCTGCTGGTTCTAACCAAGAAGTGTGAACAAATTCATCCCTCGTCTGTCCTATGGGGAATTGGGGTGTTAACTAGGTTATCGTGGGCTGTGCCGTTTTTTTAAAATTTTTATTTATTTATTTTTTAATTGAAGTCTAGTTGATTTACAACATTGTGCCAATCTCTGCTGTACAGCAAAGTGACTCGGTTATACACATATAGACTTTTTCCATATTCTTTTGCATTATGGTTTATCACAGGAGACTGAGTATAGTTCCCTGTGCTATACATTAGGACCTTGTCGTTTATCCATCCTAAATGTAATAGTTTGCATCTACCAACCCCAAACTCCCAGTCTATCCCTCTCCCTCCCCCCTTCCCCCTTGGCTGTGTTTTGAGTTCTTGAAGTATTAAGGAGTTAACAAGACCTGTATAGAGTCAAACTCATAGACTCAGAGAGTGGAGTGGTGATTGCCTGGGGCCTGTGGGGAGGTGGGCAGTGGGGGGGGGGTGTTGCTGATTGGTGGGCGTAAAGCTTCAGTCCTGGGAGATGAGTAAGTTCTGGAGACCTGCCACTCAGCACTGTCCTCAGTTAACAATACTGAATTGGACACTTACAAATTTTGTTGTTGTTGTTTTTGTTTGTTTTTTTAAATTTTATTTTATTATTTATTTATTATACAGCAGGTTCTTATTAGTTATATATTTTATGCATATTAGTGTATATATGTCAATCCCATTTTCCCAATTCATCCCACCCCGCCTCACCCTACCCTCTGCTACACTTAAAAATTTGCTAAGATGGTAGATCTCACGCTAAGTGTTCTTACCACAATAAAATAAAATTCAAACCAATCAACCAAAAGTCACCCCAGGACCTGGAATGGAGACCGTGGAGTTAGGCCTGTTGCAGGTCAAGTCATCTTCCCCAAAGCAGGGCTGCCACACAGGGCATGTTTCCTGCTGGGACTCAGTTGTGCAATTCCCTTCTTGTCCCCTAACTCCGGGCTCAGGGAGGCTCTGTTGCCCTGGGTGGTGTGTGTCAGTCACTGTATGGGGGAAAGATCCCTGCGCAGAGTGGCTTCTGGCCCTGTGACCTCTGGTGGGTTCGGCTCTGCCAGGTGTTTAAAGGGGCCGATGATGCCTCCACACCTGCTCGGAGGAGGTGATGTGAGAGGGTACAGCACACGGTAAGCCACAGGGCACCACAAGAAGTGAGGTGCATGAGGGTCTCACTGGGAATGCAGAGGCAGAGGTGTGGAGTGTTTCTGTTGCTCGTTGCTCCCTCGCATGGAGATTTGACAAATAATTTTCACTTAAATGACTTAAAGAGATAACCGCACCATTACTTCAACTCTGATTCTCAACCGTGGAATATTTTGCACTTCAGGGCACATTTGGTCAAGTCTACAGACATTTTTGGTTTTCACAACCAGAAGATGTCACTGGCATCTAGTGAGTAGGGACCAGGGATGCTGCTCACATCCTACAATGTCCAGGACAGCCCCCACAACAAAGAGTTATCTGGTCTAGAATAGCCTTCATGCCCCGAGGTGGAGAAACCCTGCTTTACCCAAAGAGCAGGCGGTTTTGGACAGACCCGTGTGGTCGGGCCCACTCTGCTGATGGCAGCTTTAATTTCTAGATTGTTAAACTGTCTCCTAAAGTTCCGGCCTTGTAACTCCCAGACGTCCTTCCTTGATTCCTCTTCCTACCCTTTTGGATCTGTGACTTATTTTTGCAATCCTGAAAGTATTCCTGAATTCTGCTCCCGTGTGCTATTCGCTCCAAAATCTGGCTCCAAAATCCGGCTGCGCTCTCCTCCTCTCCCCACCCAGCCCCTCCATCAGCCCAGGGGAGGCTTCCAGCTCAAGCCTCTCTTCCAGTCTCGGAATGTTGATTTGCTTCGATGTGTAACTGCCTGGCCTGGCCTGCCCTGCGGTAACCTCACTGGCATCGCGGCTGTAGCTCATGATCAGCAGAAAATGAAAAGTACGGCTGTGCATCCCATTTGCATGATGGGATTGGATAAGCACTGCGTTGTCTAACAGCCTCTGTTTCTCTCTCTTTCTCCCCCCCCCACCCCTTTCCTGGCAACTTTATCACCTGTCACCACCTACTTTCTCCTTCCCCCTCCCTTTGTCCCTCCACCCCCCCCCCGTCACCCCCCG
>NC_041232.1:3620932-3646802 GCF_002837175.3 Physeter macrocephalus | reverse complement strand
CCGTCACCCCCCGCCTCCCCGCCGTCCTACACCTGCCTGGTGACTACACGTACCTTCCTCCCTGTTCACACGAGGCAGTTCTGACGCTGTCTGCTCCCCCTGTAGTGCCAGGCTTCTGTTGCACAGTTGGCGTGGACTGGAAGTCTCTCACTACTCCGGCGTGCCTCCCCCTCACCACGGACTACTTCCCCGACCGCCAGGGCCTGCAGAACGACTACACAGAGGGCTGCTACGATCTCCTCCCGGAGGCCGACATCGACAGGTCGGTGGCAGAGGAAAGGCACGCAGCTTTTGTTTCTCCCAAGACTGATTTACAAATCGTTAGTTTCACGTACCACCATGGAAGGGTCGTCCGGGCTGGCTTGTGGGGATGAAGCCAAGGACCGGGGGACTCTGAGTGTCACACGGTCCCGGGCCAGGCATGTCCTGTGAACAGCCGTCTGTCTTTTCAGGAGGGACGAGGAGGGTGTGCAGATGACGGCTCAGCAGGTGTTTGAGGAGTTCGTCTGCCAGCGGCTCATGCAGGGCTACCAGATCATCGTGCAGCCCAGGGCGCAGCAGCCCAGCCCCTCTGGCCCGCCCCCGCTCAGCAGCAGCCCTCTCTATGGCCGTGGTGAGCTGTCCTCTTTGGACTGTAGTTTCTCTTCTCTACTAAGTTTGTGCAAGCAGGTTCTCAAGATAGTAGGGAATACATACATTTAGGAGTCATTGTTTTTCAACACACATTTTTTTTCCCTCTAAATCTAACTTTACATGAGAATTAAACTCTCCACTGGGTTCCGAGTTATCTTAAAACTCTCTTTGATCTCCAACTCTCCTTTTAAGGTAGAGGGTATGACCAAGTTCAGGAAGTTCCAGCCTGGCTTAAGCAGTACCTCGGGGTCCCAGGCAGCCAAGCAGGGGCTGAGCTGTCAAACTACAGGGTGAATATTCCAGAGCCAGGAGCCTGGGTTTATGTCTCACACAGTGCCTGACACAGTAGGTCTTCTCGTGTTACCTGAACCTCAATTTTATACTTGTCGTTTTTGTTTTTGTTTTTCCCATTCTGGATTCATGTTCTCTTGTTTGTCACTGCAGCTCAGTGACTTGAAGCCGGGATGGTTTGTCTGTGAGTGGCAGAGGCTAGTGAGTGGCGGAGACTCAGTGGCGCCAGCTGAGTCAGAGCTGGGCTCTGGAGGGCTCCTCTGAAACAAGTCAGGCAGCGAGAATTACATGTAGGGGCCTGGAACCACACAGCGGCGGTCACTTCCTGGAACCATCACTGAGCATCTGATAGTCCCCTGCTTCCTCCTTGTAGCTAATGAGCTCCCCTGCTCCCTAACCAGCCAGTACCAAACCTCAGGCCATCTTTGGCTTCATTAAAGCTCCTCTGGGGACTTCCCTGGTGGCGCAGTGGTTAGGAATCTGCTTGCCAATGCAGGGGATACGGGTTCGAGCCTGGTCTGGGAAGATCCCACATGCCACGGAGCAGCTAGGCCCATGTGCCACAGCTACTGAGCCTGCGCTCTAGAGCCCTGAGCCACAGCTACTGAGCCTGCGTGCTGCAACTACTGAAGCCCACTCGTCTAGAGCCCATGCTCCGCAACAAGAGAAGCCACTGCAATGAGAAGCCCACACACCGCAACTAGAGAAAAGCCCGTGCACAGCAATGAAGACCCAATGCAACCAAAAATTTTAAAAAAAGCTCCTCTGGTTAGAGGATCAAAGAAGCGTGGACCTGTTAATGGGAGCTTAGCAGTCCTCCAGTCCAGGCCCTGTTGTTCACGACAAAGCTTTGGATTCCCTCTGGATTTTCTCTAAAAGCCCCTTGTGATATGTATCACGTGGTGCCTTCTTCGCACGCTATAGACTCTACTGAATAGTAACCTTTCTGAGTGCCAGGATGATTTCAGCTGCATCTTCTTGTCCTCCACCACGGAAACCACTGTGCCTGGTGTACGACAGTGTGGCTTGATGAATATATGACTGTGTTCATTCATTCGTTCATTAATATTTTTTTTTTTGGCTGTGTTGGGTCTTCGTTGCTGCGCGCGGGCTTTCTCTAGTTGTGGCAAGCAGGGGCTACTCTTCGTTGTGGTGCACGGGCTTCTCATTGCGGTGGCTTCTCTTGTTGTGGAGCATGGGCCCTAGAGCACGTGGGCTTCAGTAGTTGTGGCACGCGGGCTCTAGAGCGCAGGCTCAGTAGTTGTGGCACACGGACTTAGTTGCTCCGCCACATGTGGGATCTTCCTGGTCCAGGGATCGAACCCGTGTCCCCTGCACTGGCAGGCAGTTTCTTTTTTTGTGTGTGTGGTACGCGGGCCTCTCACTGTTGTGGTCTCTCCCGTTGAGGAGCACAGGCTCCAGACGCGCAGGCTCAGCGGCCATGGCTCACGGGCCCAGCCGCTCCGCGGCATGTGGGATCTTCCCGAACCGGGGCAGGAACCCGTGTCCCCTGCATCGGCAGGCAGACTCTCAACCACTGCGCCACCAGGGAAGCCCTGGCAGGCAGATTCTTAACCACTGCGCCACCAGGGAAGTCCTCATTAGTATTTTTGAAGCTCCTGCTCTGTGGGGGAAAATAACATTAGTCAACTATGATATACAATTCAGTTGCAATAAAGACTGTGAGGGAAAAATCAGAGGGCTGCGAGAATATTTAATACAGGACCTGATCTGGTCTGGAGAGTCAGGGGCAGCTTCTTTGAGGAGTTGATGTTTGAGCTGCTACTGTACCTGAAACACATGCAGGAGTTTTTAGTGAGAGAGGAGTGGAGGGCAGGAACAGGTAGGCCAAGCATGCCAGGAAGCAGGGTTAGTATGTGCAAAGGCCCTGTTAGCTGGAAGACCTCATGAGACTTTCTGGGCACCCAAAAGAGGACTGGCGTGGAGAGCACTGGGAATAAGCCAGCAATGTGGCCGGAGATGTCAGGAGACCCAGGCTGCACAGGCCCACGTGAAGGATTTTGTTCTTATCCCAAGAGCAGTGGGATGAATCTGCTTTTCGTGTCAGTGGCTCCATCCAGGTTGCCTACTTCCTTTTCTGTGAAATAGCACTTTATCAGGTGCTACTGAAAATACAAAGATGAACAAGATTTGGGTCCTGGCCTCCTGGAACTTTTGGTTTGTCCGGGTGTGAGACAGAGGCACACAAGTAGCTACATCCAGGGTAGAATTCACCGCTGATGGGGTCTGATAGCTTTCTGGAGGAAGTGGCATTTGATGGTGACCTTAAATGATCCCTAGGATTTCGACAGTCGCGCAGGAAGAGAAGGCAGAAGAAGCAACAGGAGCAAATGTTTGGAGAAGGAAATTCGAGCAAATAAATAAGTCTGAAACATGGTGGTCCTTTAAGTCTGAAACGTGGTACAGCAGTGTGGGCGTCATGGGGGCTGAGGGCCGAAAGCTAGGTTGGCCACCCCCGCGGTTGAGGGCCTCAGATGCCAGGTGGCAGCTTGTGCCTGAGGGGAGTGGAGTTCCATTTTAGTCAATTAACATCTACTCCGGAACTTTCCTTCACAGAGGGCGAGGCATTGGGCTGTTCGGCCAGCTGTTGTAGGCACCCCCAGGCTCTAACCTCCTGCTGGCTGGTTCAGTAACAGAAAAATCTGCCCACTTCAGGACTTTTTTTTTTTAAACCAAGAATATTTCTTTTCCATGAAACTGCCCCTGGAAAGAAAGTGTTGCCTCTTTTGTTTCTCCTTTTCTAAATCTATATGGAAGAGAAGCAATTGCCTGTTAAAGGAATGACCCTCAACCAGATGGAGGAAATTATTTATTTTTTTCCCTGTTAGGCCTTGTGTCCCGAAACCGCCCAGAGGAGGAAGACCAGTACTGGCTGAGCATGGGCAGAACTTTCCACAAAGTCACACTGAAGGATAAGATGATCACAGTGACACGATACCTTCCCAAGTGAGTGCTTGGGTATTTAAAGTTTTCAGCTCTGTCCTAAATTATGTCCAGCTACTAAGTTATGTTTCTAACACATACTGTCCACATACTGAATTATGTGTATAACACGTAATTCAAACCAAGGAGGTTGAGTAATTGGTTTTTCTTTCAGAGTTACTGTTTTGCTCTCTAGGGTTGTATTTTATGGTTGTAGCTCACCTACTTCCAAAAGGGATTTGATCCAGCTTATAATGTTTAGCATGAGTCTTAACATGCCAATTAAAAATAAAGAGTATGATGCAAGAAGAACTGAGAAATCTCCATTACCAGTCCCCTGGGAGGAGTTTTGGTTACTGTGGTCGAGGGTCGAGTGCCAAGGATACTAAGTGTCTTGAGACAGAAAAGGTACAGGAGACTTGCGGGGAGAGGGGAGTTCCTTGTTTGGACCTCAGGCCATGCCCTTTGTTTTTCAGGTACCCTTACGAATCTGCCCAGATCCACTACACCTACAGCCTCTGCCCCTCCCACTCAGACTCGGAGTTTGTCTCCTGTTGGGTGGAATTCTCGCACGAGCGTCTGGAGGAGTACAAGTGGAATTACTTAGACCAGTACATCTGCTCTGCCGGCTCTGAGGACTTCAGGTCAGAAACCCCAATTTCACTTTCCATCCTCGCTGCCTTGCGTGTGTCCGTATTTTAATGTCTCTGTCCTTTCTCCTGATTGCAAAATGATGCCTGTTTTAGAAAAAAAAAAAAAAAAGAAAGAAAAAGAAAATGGAGAGAAAAAGCACATCTGCATTGGGTTAAAAACTCAGCGATGAGATGGACGTGGATGGTTGTGCAACAGTGTGAATGTACTGAATGCTGCTGAATTGTTCACTTAGAGATCATTAAAGTGGTAAACTTTGTTATGTATATTTTACCGCATGAAACAACAAACAACAGCAGAAAACCTGGTGAAGATGTGCTCCCTTTTTTTAAAATATTTATTTATTTATTTGGTTGCACCAGCTCTTAGTTGCAGCAGGTGGGCTCCTTAGTTGTGGTTCGTGGGCTCCTTAGTTGCAGCAGATGGGCTTCTTTAGTTACAGCACATGAGCTCCTTAGTTGTGGCTCTCTGGGTCCATAGTTGCTGCACACAGGCTCCTTAGTTGTGGCATGTGAACTCTTAGTTGCGGCATGCATGTGGGATCTAGTTCCCTGACCGGGGATCGAACCTGGGCCCCTGCAATGGGAGTGCGGAGTTTTAACCACTGTGCCACAAGGGAAGTCCCAAGATATGCTCTTTGGTGGAATGTCAGTGCTCTTCACATTTTCCTGACTGCTTGTGACATCTTTTTTTTTTTTTAATTGAAGTCTAGTTGATTTACAATGTTGTGTTAATTTCTGCTGTCAAGCAAAGTGGTTCAGTTATACACATATATACATTCATTTTTTTTGTATTCTTTTCCATTATGGTTTATCATAGGATTTTTAAAAAAATTTTTTTAGCTTTATTGAGGTATAACTGACAAAAATTGTACATATTTAAGGTGTACAACGTGATGGTTTCATATAAATATAGATTTTTTTCTTTTTTTTATTGGAGCATAGTTGATTTACAATGTTGTGTTAGCTTCTGCTGTACAGCAAAGTGAATCAGTTATACATATACATATACTCACTCTTTTTTATATTCTATTCCCATGTAGGTCATTACAGAGTACTGAATAGAGTTCCCTGTGCTATATAGTAGGTTCTTATTAGTTATCTGTTTTATATATAGTAGTGTGTATATGTCAATCCCAATCTCCCAATTTGTCCCTCCCCGCCCCTTTCCCCCTTGGTAACCATAAGTTTGTTTTCTACATCTATGACTCAATTTCTATTTTATAAATAGGTCCATTTGTACCATTTTTTTTTAGATTCCACATATAAGTGATATCATATAATTGTCTTTCTCTGACTTACTTCACTCAGTATGACTATCTCTAGGGCCATCCATATCCCTGCAAATAGCATTATTTCACTGTTTTTTATTATCATAGGATATTTAATATAGTTCTCTGTGCTATACAGTAGGACCTTGTTTTTTATCCATTCTATATATAAAAGCTTTGTGATGTCTTGTTTTTATTTTATTTAATTTATTTTTTTTGGCCATGCTGCGAGGCATGCAGGATCTTAGTTCCCCGACCAAGGATTGAACCTGGGCGCACAGCAGTGGAAGTGCCGAGTCCTAACCACTGGACCACCAGGGAATTCCCTGTGACATCTTGTTTTTAATTTTTCATTTTTATGCATGATTTATGGTTGTGATGATAAAAGGCCACAGCGGCAATGGGCCTGGGTGCACAGAAGCATTCTGACGTCTCTGGGATAGAAAGTAAAAGCAGCCTTGGAGTTCTTCCCTCTCAGCCTGCGTGAAATGCAGCATCAGATGAGCACGTGCTCCTGGGCAGATGGACGCTCGCACCCTCACTCCCGGGGGCGTGGGTATTGAGATGGGATGCTTACTGGGGTGCTTTTATCATCTACTTTTTCTCACCACCAACCCTTTTCCCCTCTGGCCCTCTGTAGCTTAATCGAGTCTCTGAAGTTCTGGAGGACCCGCTTCCTGCTGCTGCCAGCCTGTGTCACCGCCACCAAGCGCATCACGGAGGGGGAGGCCCACTGTGACATCTATGGGGACAGGCCCCGGGCGGACGAGGAGGAATGGCAGCTCCTGGATGGCTTCATCCGATTCGTGGAGGGCCTAAACCGGATCCGCCGGCGGCATCGCTCCGATCGCATGATGCGGGTGAGGCACCACGGGCCCCTTGGGGGCTGGGCCCAGTATGGGATGCAGGGACTGTCTCCTCCTGTGTCTGGGGCCTCTCACCGGCCAGTTTCTTTACTCCACAGCTGCCCTGCATTTATCTTCAGTCCAAAGCAGTGGGTTTTCCTCCAGCGCAGGGTGAAGGGGGTCACACAGCCAGCCACTGGGCTGGGGCCACGCCTCTGACCCGAGGACACAGTCCTTTGTGAGCTCCCCACTGGGGATCCAGCGTCAGGCACAGCTGCTTATGTGACTGGATTGCTGATGCTGGATTGCTGGATAGAAACTCTCTCAAGAGGGTGACAGCAGCAATGTCACTTATGTCACTTGTAGTGTTTCCTGCACCCTTGGGCCTTCATTTAACCACTCACTCCCCAGTGAGGACGCTGAGGCTCGTGGGGGTGATAGGATGTGTCTGAGGATACCGAGCTAATAAAGAGCCGATCCGGGATGATTCAGAGTGTGTGTGTGTGTGTGTGTGTGTGTCTGTGTGTGTCTGTGTGTGTGTGTGTATACACATACAGCTCTGTGAATTTTACAAATGTATAGATTCACATAACCCCACCACCACCACAATCAGGACATGGAATAGTTCCATCAGGGCAAAAAAAAACTCTCACGCTGCCCTTTAGAGTCACACTGTCCCCCCATCTCTAACCCCTGGCAGCCACTGGTCTGTCCTCCATCACTATACTGTTGTCTTTTCCAAATGTCCTATAAGTGGAATCATACGATACGTAACCTTTTGAGGCTACTTTCTTTCACTCAGCATAATGCCTTTGGGGTTCATCCAACTTGTCGCTCAAATCCACGGTTCATTCCTTTCCATTGCTGAGTAGTGTTCCATCATCAGCCATGTTTTTATTTTTTGTTTTTAACCTCAAGTTCAGTGTTCTTTAACCCAGGCCAGCTGCCTCTCGTACACAGCATCATTTCTGGGAGAGCTTATGTAGTGGAAAGAACCTTGGTTTTGAAGTCAGTTAACTGGAGTTTGAATTCCAGCTGCAGTACGATTTGGGATAAGTTACTTCACTTCTCTGAGTCTTAGCTTCTTTTTCCATAAATTAGATGTGATGTTATTTACTTCCTTGAGCAAGTAATTGAGAATAAAATGAGATGCTATATGTAAACTGCCTCAAGGAGGCAGTGTGTTTTGAGTCCACAGCTATTTGGGACCTTCAGTTCAAGTGAAAAGCCATTTCCTGGCATTTCCTGATCCTGAGACCCCGTCTTCCCCGACTGCACTGATGGGCTCCCAGAGTCTGAGGCACAGCAGACGCAGCAGCATCTGATGGCCTGTCTCCTCCTCTATGCTTTAGAAAGGGGCCACCATGAAAGGCTTGCAGATGGCTGGGCCCATCCCCACCCACTCCCTCGAGTCGACCGGCCCCCCGGTTGGGAAGAAGGGAACCTCAGCTCTGTCTGCCCTGCTGGAAATGGAAGCCACTCAGAAGTAAGTGCCTGGTGGACGGAGACTCGTTCCCATCCCCCAGGCCCCAGTGCGGTGAAGTGTGACTTCTGTCTACCAAGGAGCCAGTAACTGACAAAAAGACACATAAGTGAAAAGAAAGCTAGGTTAATACCTGGTAAGTGTCGAATGTCATGAAGTAGGTCAGAAGTTAAAAACTTGCAGTCTGGGGCTTGATTTGAACTAAGGATACAGTTGGTTTGGTCCACAAGGTGTTTTTTTGTTGGTTGTTTGTCTTTTGTTTGTTTTGTATTTTTAACAGACTTCCTTTTTTAGGGCAGTTTTAGGTTCAAGGCAAAATTGAGTGGAAGGTACAGAGAGTTCCCATCTACACCCTGTCCCTGCACATTATCCACATCCCTCACTGAACGGTACATTTGGTACAATCGATGGACCTGCATTAACACATCATAGTCACCCAAAGAGCACAGTTTATTTACATCAGGGTTCACTCTTGGTGTTGCACATTCTATGGGTTTAGATAAACTTATAATGACATGTAGCCACCGTTACAGAGTAGTTTCGTTGCCCTAAAAACACAAAATATTTTTTAAATATTTGAGCCAAATTTTTTTCGTTTGAAGATTTCATATAAAAATCTTGATTTCTTAATGAATTCTTACATGAAAAAATATGTAACATTATGGTTATATTGTATAAAAAATATAGATAATGTAATACGAAATTATATTATGGGTAATATGTAAAATCCAGCTTTTCTCGAAGTGGTGGAGGCTCAGTTAGCACTGGGTCCACGTTCAAGCCCAGCCACAATGGGCTGGCACTTTAGGTGGACTTGTGCCCCTGGTTTACCATAGAACCAGCACACCGTCTGCTCTTGGACTTGTCTTGGCCCCTCAGACAAGGGCCACCTGACCAACTTCTCTAGGCATTTGAGTGTGTGGTCCCTTTGTAAACAGTAGGTGCTGCAGCTCTTAGGACCCCCGTGGGACCACATCTTGCTTTGGGAGGGCAGGGACAGCATCACAGGAGGTAGGATTTAAGATGTCCTTGTAGAAAGGGATGCATTTATACGGGGGGTAGGGGGAGGACTTGGGGGAAAAGGAGAAAACATTGCCACGAGCAGGTGTGAACTACTCTGGGAGGCCTCCCTTGCCCCCTCCATCCTTCCAGCAAGATCAGATCTCCACTGTACTTCCTGGTGTCTATCTGGTGAGGGGGTCCGTGCCATGCCCGCAGGAGCCCAAATATGTTAAGCTTTCAGAAGGTAACATGACTGAGCCTGAGGCCCAGTGGGAAATGTAGTTGCAAAGAGAGCATGGGAAGTCGGATTCCAGGCTGTTCTTGCACATTCTCATAGCAAGAGTGACCCTTTGAAAGTTTATTTTAATGGAAAATTTCAAACAGATTAAAAAAAAGTAGACTCATGTAATAAATCCCTGTTTACCCATCACCTAGCTTCAATGATTATCAACTCACGGCCAATCTTGTTTCATTTATATCCCACTTGCTCTCATCTTCCTTTTTATTTCTTATGAAATCCCAGACATCACACCCCTTTGTCTATAGTATTTCAGTGTGCATCTCTGAAAGATAAGTACTCCTAAAACAAAACTGTAATACCATAATTTATCTAAAAAGTCACAGCAGTTCCTTAATATCATGTAATATTCATTCAGCGTCTTTGGCAGAAGTGGTGTTTGCAGAGACGGGTCCTGCGTATAGGAAGGCCTGGTGGGTGGGCCCAGGAGGCAGAGGCCTCACTAGTCCAGGTGAGAGGCAGCAGAGGCTAGAGGGTGAGGATGGGATGGAGAGGAAGGGATACGGGGAGAGAAGGGAAGAGCGTGGCCGTGGTGACAGGGGAGCAGATGAGAGGAGGAGAGCTGGGGTAGGTCGGGCTCATTACTGAGGGAGCTGGGGCCTCCAGAAAATACCTTTATCTGACCAAGGAAAGACCCCAGAACTCCACCTGGCAGGTTGTCCCTGTAGCTAATCACAGACCTTTCCTGCTGGAAAAAAGAACAAGGAACATATGTTGCTGGGAGGGGTGTGAAGTTGCGGGCAGGGGAATCTTATTTTAATGTGTCAGTGAGTCATCGTTCAGTGCACCCCAAGGAGCCTCTTTCTGCTCAGACTTGAAGAGGATGGGTAGTTTGGGGTGGCAGTGTCCCTGCGTGTGTGCGGGGAGCTCAGCTGACCCCATAGCAGGAGGCAGGACAGGGAGCCCCGAGCTTTATTCTCCCTGCAGATGACCGCTCCCGGGTGATGGGGTGCGTTTTCTCAGAGCCGGAGGCCTTGCAGAGGGAGCCAGACCTTACATAACGTGTGCTCACACAGCATTGTTTACTTTGTGTTTTTCTTTATTGTTTTGCTACACCAAGCAGATGCAATTTTATTATGGAAAACTGTTATAGCCATACGAAGAAGAGTTTCAGAAGTTTCACCTGTAGTCCTGTCATCTTACCACGCGTGTCTGTTTCCTCCATTTCCCCTGGGTCTTTGCCTGGAGGCATGCACCTGTTGTCAGGCTCTCGTGGGAGGCAGAGGCCCCAGGAGCGTGGCTGTGGGCAGTCTGGGCTGCAGGTGCCAGTCCGCAGCTCTGTGGCTCCTGTTAGATGGGGATAAACTGATGTCAGGGAGTCAGAGCAGGGAGAGAGCCCACGTGGCAATCGTCACGGCCTCTGGGAAGAAGGCAGCGTGCCCCACGCGTGTTCTCACGTGTGGGCTTGCACGGTATAGCTAGTCCTTTTGTGACATCCCCTCCCCTGAGCCGTGAGACAAGGAACCTCCAAGGGCAAGGACGGGTCCTACTTGTCTCTGAATCCCCGACTCCTAGTCCACGGGTCAGCACGTAGATGGCAGCTCAGTACATGGGGGTTGTCATGTGCATCAGACGAGGGGACCCTGGGGGGCAACCAAGGCTTCCTGCCACCACCGTCCCAGCCACGGGCTAGGCCACAGCCCCCAGGAGGCGCAGGAGAGCGTCCCAGTGTGTGTTTGCGGATGAGGCCCAGAGGAACACACCGCGATGTGGTGCAGAGACAGTGCGATGTGGTGCAGAGACAGTGCGCTGTACGTGGACCAGGCAGAGTCAGGCTTTTAGTCTGCTTTTCTTATATGAATTACACCTCAGAGTACCCAAGTGATTGGTGCAGGAGGTGTCTCTCTCCAATATTCCAGCTAATGGGTCCAGAAGGAGCGCTGGAACATTACCACATGTGGGCTCTGATGCACTCACAGACCTAGCAGAGATCACCAGTGACTGCTCACATCGCCAGATGCCGTGGGCCTCCATGTAGAAGCACACAACACACTGAGGAAGAATTACTGCCCCATCAAACCTAAATGTGCTCAAACCTCTAAATGTAATTTCTAGCGCTCAGGAAGTATTGGGCGCAGAGGAACACGATAAACAGTAAAGGGATATGATCAGCACATCTAGACTGTAAATTTACAGGACGAGTGAGCTACTTTCTTCCACAAATAAATTGCAGGGATATGGAGGGATGAGTGGAGCTTTTAGCTTAAAGAAGACTTGAGAGACATAACTGACTGCAGTGTAGGGATTTTAACTGAATCCTGTTTTGAACAAACACACAGTAAAATCTTTTTTTAAAAAAATTTATTTATTATATTTGGCTGCGCTGGGTCTTCGTTGCTGCATGCGGGCTTTCTCTAGTTGCGGTGCGTGGGCTTCTCATTGTGGTGGCTTCTCTTGTTGCAGAGCATGGGATCTAGGTGCACCGGCTTCAGTAGTTGTGGCTCGCGGGCTCTAGAATGTAGGCTCAGTAGTTGTGGCACACATGCTTAGTTGCTCTGCGGCATGTGGGATCTTCCTGGACCAGGGATCGAACCCGTGTCCCCTGCATCGGCAGGTGGATTCTTAACCACTGCGCCACCAGGGAAGTCTTAAAATCTTTTAAAGATACAATATATACTGAAGTGTATGGATGAAGTAATAGCATGTGTGAGTTTTGCTTCCAAATAATCGGGTGGATAGGGATAGATGAAACAAGATTGGTTCTATCAATAAATAATTCTGGGGTCCAGGTCGGTGCGTGGGCTTCTCATTGTGGTGGCTTCTCTTGTTGCAGAGCATGGGATCTAGGTGCACCGGCTTCAGTAGTTGTGGCTCGCGGGCTCTAGAATGTAGGCTCAGTAGTTGTGGCACACATGCTTAGTTGCTCTGCGGCATGTGGGATCTTCCTGGACCAGGGATCGAACCCGTGTCCCCTGCATCGGCAGGTGGATTCTTAACCACTGCGCCACCAGGGAAGTCTTAAAATCTTTTAAAGATACAATATATACTGAAGTGTATGGATGAAGTAATAGCATGTGTGAGTTTTGCTTCCAAATAATCGGGTGGATAGGGATAGATGAAACAAGATTGGTTCTATCAATAAATAATTCTGGGGTCCAGGTAGATAAGAGTTCGATTACATTATCCTCCTTATTTTCATGTGAGTTTGAAAATTTTCCATGACAAAAACCAAAAAGAGAGAGTGTAACAGGTTACTATGGAAACTGATTTTTAATCTCCGATATGAGGTTACTTCACCATCAGTAAGAGATGTGTCAGGATTTAAGATGAGGGAAATGTCACAAATTGGCTTCCCGGGGAAACGGATGGAGACAGAGTTTAGTCGTGGTCTCAGCCCCCGTGGGAGGGAGGGGGCGGAAGGCGGAGGGGACAGAGGGAGAAGCTGAGATGCAGGAAAGCCCAGTGACGGCCTCGGGCACCTCCCTCAAGCTCTGGAGTTAGAGCCACGTTCGGAGATGAGCCGAGTTGGACCAACAGGGCCAGGCCTTTACACCCCTTGGTGATGGTTCACTGTCCACAGGCAGCCCAGGGAGGGGCTCGGGCTCTGCAGCTGGGCCATCTCTGGAGCAGGACAACACTCCCAGCTCCCGTGTCAGCAGGGCCACGGCAGAGGGTCTGGGTGGCGCCTCAAAGTGCCCACCACGAGAAGTGTGTGTTATGGTAACAATGAAGCATTTTAGACTGTAATGTGAGCCTCCTGGAACTTACCAAATAAAAATTCAATGGTATATTAAAACAGTCTAATTTGGGGGTAGCATTTAAGTTACCATAGTTCATGGCTTATCTTAGTACGGAAAAAAAAACTAGGAAAATATATGTGAAAGTAGGCATTTATGGATACCAGAACTGAGATGGGAGGAGATGTCATAAGAAAACCATAGTTGTCTTGTGTCTGAGATAAATGCCTGTTAGATTAGTGTGTGGCATTTTTTTGGGGAGTGGGGAGGGCTCAAGTGTGTGCGTTTGCAAGATTAACGAATCTTCAAAATGTATAAAGAGTCGACACATTTCACCCTGTTTAGTTAATGGCGAATGGTAACGCAGCCCTAACGTTCAGAATGTGCTTCTGCTGGTATATTTAATAAAAACTGAGAAAAAGTTTCTCCCAGAGAGTTAAAAAAATGGTGTTCATGGACAGAGTCACTCAAACCATGTCACTTGACGTTTCAAAGTAATACATAAGCCCAGGTGCTGCCAAGAGGCTTTTAAAATTGAGCTGTTTTCTGATTTTCCGTGGCAGCTGGTGATCATTCAGGACAATGAATGAAATTAAGGGCATCACGTAGGGCCTGAGGATTAACAGAGCGGAAGAGCGTGTTTCGAAGGTGCCGGCAACAGAGCTGCCTTCGCTTCGTTGTGGCTAACATGGGTCCTTCCCCAGGGGGCTCTGAGCAAGGACCGCCCTGTGTTTTCCCCCTCTCAGGTGCCTGGGAGAACAGCAGGCGGCGGTGCATGGGGGCAAGAGCTCCGCCCCCCCGGTCGAGAGCAGCGGCGTAGCCATGACTCCCACCTACGTGGACAGCCCACGAAAGGTAAAGGAGCCCCTCCGGCGGGGGGCTGGCGTGTGCGCTCAGGGACCCGGTATGGAGGGTAACACACAGCCCATGAGTCCAGGACTAAGTGTGCTGAGGATTTGGAGGAACCCTTTGCAGCACTGCTATTTTGACGGAGGGACTTGCCTGCTCACGGTTGTAAGGACGCTAGCTGCTAGATGAAAGCAGATGTAAATCAGTCAAGCTAAACTCTATCTATCCGAGATCTGGCTCAAGCTGTGACACTGGCCTCTGGTTTTCCTTCAGCCCCATCTTCAGCCCTCCTGGTGGCGGGAGGGAGGTAGAAAATGACTGAAGCAGCTTCTGGGAGAGCTCACTCTTTGGTGAATGAAATTCCCATCAGTTTGCTTAGCCTCCTAAGAAGTAGTTAGACGGGAGCATCCTGGGAGACGGAAACCAAAACCTGAGGCTTTGGCCTCTGTACGGAATAGCGAGTACAGTAGAGGAGCTGAAAGCTCCACAGGTCAGGCTTGTTGTAGCTTTGAAGACCAATAGATGTGTCTCTGCCAACTCCTTCTCCTTGGAAATTCAGAATCTGAGATCGTTCTGATGTGGCAGGGTGAGCTGGTCGCACATTCTCTTACCTGGTCTCTCTCATTTGGAGATGAAGGAGATTCAATAGATGTATTTTATTTTTCAACATTGTGGTCAACTTGTATATCCATCTGCATATTTATTTTACTTTCACATCGTGAAAATTTCCCCGTGTCATTATATCTCCAAAGTATGATTTTAAAAAATAACTATATAATATTTCATCATATGGATAGACCTTTGTTTATAACTTCATTTTTTGTTTAAAAAAGGGTGGTTTCTGATTTTTAAAAATAGTTTTTGGCAGTTATTCCATAAGTTTGTATAATTATTCTGCAGTGTATCACAATTACAAGTAATACTGCAAACATCTTTGCACATAATTATTTGCCCACATCTCTGATTGTTTCTTCAGGGTAAGTTCCTAGAATTAGACTTCCAGGATGGAGGGATTAAAATCTGAGAAAAAGTAGCAACTGAGGCTGCAGGCAGTGTGTAGCATCCATAGGCCAGAGACAGCAAACCTCAATAAATATTTGAGGCTTTGTGGGCTGAGAGAGAAGATCAAGGCTATTGTGTGGGCTCTTCTGTAACCATTTGAAATCTTAATGGTTCTCAGCTCACAGGCTGGAATAACCAGGTGACTGGATTTGGCTGTAGGCTGTCGTTTGCGCAAACCCAGCTCTAAGGCAGTGACTCTAGGTACAGTCCCAAGGATAGTCTGTGCGTCAAGAATGACCTGTTGGTGAAGAAAGTCTTTTCACCTGTCCTCACTCATGGGTACATCATCTCAGCAGCGTTAGCACCTCTGCTTCTGTATGTTCTGGCAGAGAAGGGACGCAAATAGAACATGAGAACACGTAAGTGCCTGTGTGCTGTTCACTAGCTGTTACGTCCACCCACTGCCGTCTTTGAGGATTAGAAACAGTGCGGGGGACAGTACCGAGAAGTACAGAAATTACAGAACCGCAAGCATTATGGTTAAAATACACCAACGGCCAAATAGGAGATCGTGGTCTAGAACACTCCCTTCATCTTCCAGCTGGACACTGAAATCCATGTGGATAGCCATCAGTCTGCTGGGTGTAGATTCCCAAGTGGTCCAGGAGAAGCAGAGGTGTTAGGAGATGGCCCAGCACTCTCCAGGCAGCAGCTGTGTCAGGATGCATAGAGGGTACCCGAGTGTGCATCTCTGCAGACACGCATTTCCTTGGCTCGTTACTTGAGCTCGTAGTGGCTGATGGGCGTGGCAGCAGTCCTGGTAAAATGGACACTGAAATACTTCAGTGATTCTACTTTTAGAATTTAAAAAGTTTTAGGAAAGCAGGGACCTTCAGGTATATCAAGTGGTATTTCCGAATTTCAGTGATAATAAAGCTTAAAAAGTAAAAAGATTTTGAAGGGACAAGAGGACACTTCTTGACCTTAAGAAAGAGGGAGGGAGTGGGTCTTTGGAAAAGTTCTCTCTGTCATTTATGTTTCAAGTACATGGCAGCTTGAACCCCACAAGAATAGGGTGGGGAGGGGAAGGCTGCTTCAGGAGCCCCTCCCGGGGACTGCATACGATTTTGTTACACAACCAGTGGAGGAGAAGGTATTGCTGCTCCTGTGTCCCCAGGTTGCTCAGAAAATTAAACAAGAACTTTTCCTGCAGTGAATCCTCTTCTCCCATCTGGCTGCCATGTTACAGGCAGAAATGCAAACGTCAGGCCTCCGTGCATCTCCCAGAGGCCTGCTGGTCACCCAGCCAGGCAGGAGGCCAGGACGCTGCCCCCAATCCTGCCCCGTGGCCCCCTCTGCAAGCTGCCCTGCAGTCTTCTCCTCCCCTCGGCATAGGTCTGAGGATGTTCAGAGCTATGTGGGAGGACGCAGGCAGCCAAGCCAGGCTCAGATGAGATCTGAGGCGCTTGGACACACCTTCTCCCGCAGGTGCTGGCTCCCACCCCACTGGGATATTCTGCCCAGGAAGGTGGGAGTTTCTGCTAATGCTTCGCATTTGGATATTTTCCTCCTGGGTGGATCTCTCTCTTTCTCTCTCTCTCTCCCTCCCTCCCTCCCTCTCTCTTTTTTTTTTCCCCTTTCCCCTCATGTGCCCTTCTTTCTCTCCTTCCCTCCTTGTTTTTGTTTTTTGCTCTCGTCCCTCCCTCCTTCCCCGATGGTTCGCTGCTGGGCCGCGTTCCGTCCCTCCGCCCCCTCGCACCTGCTGCCGCTTCCTGCCGCTCTGACCTCAGGACGGGGCCTTCTTTATGGAGTTTGTCCGCAGCCCGCGCACAGCATCGTCCACCTTCTACCCGCAGGTCAGTCCAACCCTAGGGCCCCGAGGCCCGTGCATGCCTGTCCGTCGCAGAAGCCGCGACCTGGTCTTCAGCTCGGCTCTGAACGCGTGGAATTGGGCCGAAGCCGAGTTTGAGGGGCAGTTGAAACTGAATTCAGTCTCAGAGGTGCATTTCCTTTCTTAGTGTTTGTGGTGACACAGGGGGATGAGGAGATTAACTTCAGAAAACATGCTGGCACATGTGGCTTACCTGTTCCCGTCTTTGTCATGCCACTGACTCTTGGCCACGGGGCAGCATCTTCCTATTTAGGTGTTTTTGTCCATATGACATAAGCAGCATGATACATGCTGACTTAAGGACAGAACTCTTTATTTTTTTCTTCCTAGTACAAACAGATAAATTTATAGCAGTGCGAAAGGAAGTGGTGAAAAACCGACCAAGCAATTACTACCAGGCATGTGCTTTGTCATAGACTGAGGGTATGCGACCCTGGGCAGCTTGCCTCTGGACTGTCCTGAACTCACGTGTCACATAAAGGGTTTGGACCCATCTCAAGGGGCTTCCAAGCCTTAAAACTCTTCACTTACTACGTGCCAGGCTCATAGTATTATTTCATCTCATCCTCACAGCATAGCCTATGAGTTAAGCAGAAGTTTTATCCCAGTTCTACAGATGGAGAAATTGAGGGCCAAAGAACTTGTGCTTCACACAGTACAGGGTTGAGCTGGGATTTAAATCAGGACCAAGGTGCTTGATTCATTACCCCCACCCCATAATTAGCATCGGTCATTGCTGTGCTGACACATCTTGGTGAAGAGAACCTGGGCTCCCTGCCCTTTATTGAGGCCCCTGAGTATATGTGATTCACCTGGTCACAGAGATTTGAAAGGGAGGAGAGGGTTTATGCAGAGCAGGGCAGGCTCAGGAGGATGGACGTGGGAGGTTCGGGGGAAAGGTTTAGGAACCCTTATTTGGTGGAAGTGAGAAAACCAACATGGATTGAGGACCTGCTCCGCAAGCTACTGTGCAAAAGGCTTTGCAAACAGCCTGTGAGTCCATGAGGTACACATACTATCACCCCATTTTCCAGATGAAGAAACTGAAGCTTAAGTGTGTTACCTGGTCAGAGGGCCCGGAACTAGCGAGTGGCAGAGCCCCTCCACTGTTCTGTAGTTCACACTGGTGTCTTCTCTTTCTTGGGAGGCCAGAGGGCATCTTGGGTCTGTGCTGGGTTCTTCCCAGTGAAAGCGTGACCCTGGGCGGGTCCCCCTTGGGGCCTCTGAGTCCTAGTCCAGCAATCACTATCTGTAGGAGGCAACCTGCCCTTGTGGTTTAAAACAGACTCTGGTTGGATTTTTTAACCTTTTACTTTCTAACAATAGACCCTCTTGTGAAAAGCTTCAGACTTAGATTAGAACTTAACCTAAGAAAAATCAACAGAGCCGGGAGAGAATTGTTTTATGCATCCTATAATACTCCACACAGGTTCACGTGGTGGAATTCACCAGAAGAACAGAAGTGGATAAGTTCCTGGAATTGGAAACAGCAAACAGAGATGAGGAGTTTATGTTACCTACCATTAAAAAAAAAATGATCCCGTGTAAGATGTAGTAAGGGAGTGCTCTGTACTGACATGAAATTAAATTGAGCTGTGCTGAGTGCCGTGGGAGATACAGGGATGAACACGACACCCTGTGGACGTTGCTTGTTTGATGTCTGTTCCCCCCTCCTCACCCCCAGATGGTGAGCACCATGAGGGCAGGGGAAGTTTGTTTTTTGGGGGGGTTTTTTGTTTGTTTATTTAACATTTTATTTTATATTGGAGTATAGCCGATTAACAATGTTGTGTTACTTTCAGGTGAACAGCAAAGTGATTCAGTTATACATATACATGTATCTATTCTTTTTCAAATTCTTTTCCCATTTAGGTTGTTACGTAATATTGAGCAGAGTTCCCTGTACTATACAGCCGATTAACAATGTTGTGTTACTTTCAGGTGAACAGCAAAGTGATTCAGTTATACATATACATGTATCTATTCTTTTTCAAATTCTTTTCCCATTTAGGTTGTTACGTAATATTGAGCAGAGTTCCCTGTACTATACAATAGGTCCTTGTTGGTTATCCATTTTAAATATAACAGTGTGTACATGTCAGTCGCAAACTCCAGGGGAGGGTTTTGGTGAGGGGTGATATTCCTTCCTTCCCTGATGATATAAACCTTGGAAAACATCCTGGCTGTGGGGCTGGGGTTATTCTCCAGCTCTACAAGGTATATGGGATTCCATCACGAGTGCTTTTACGAGGCCTCTCTGTGCCCGGATGGTGCTGGATGGCTGGAGGCCAGGAGCCCTGCTTAACCCACCTCGTCTGCAGGTGGGACACTGGCCTCAATGCACAGTTGAGGGCTGGACTGGCTGGTCCTGCTGTGTCCTGGTGGCTGGTTGTCCTCCAGCAGGAGCAAGCAGGGCTCTGACAGGCATGGGGTTGGGGGCCATGGGGGCACATGTTGTGGTTGATGCTCATCTCAGAGGCGTCCTTGGGAAAGCCCCCTCCCTCAGCTTCTCCCACAGCTTTGGGCGTGTGGGAAGGTGGGAGGAGAAGGGGTTGGTGTTGCTGGTGAGGGTTGTTGGTTTGTTTGTTTAATTAACTAAATGCCAAACTTTATTTCAATTTCACCGGTTTTTCTGTGAACGTCCTCTCTGTTCCACGGTCCAGTCCGGGGCACCACGTTGCATTTAGTTGCCATGCATCCCCAGTCCCCTCTGGTCTGTGACAGTTTCTCAGTCTTTCCTTGTTTTGGGGGTTGTTTTTTTTTAATGACCTTGATGGTCTGGAGGAGTCCTGGCCAGATATCATGTAGAAAGTCTCCAAATCTGGGTTGGTCTGATGTTTTTCTCATGGCGAGACAGGAGTTATAGGTTTTTGAAAAGAATCCTCAGAGGTGAAGTACCCATCTCATCACATCCCATGGAGGTCCACAAGGTCCACACAACATCACTGGTGACGTGAACCGTCATTGCTTGGTGACGTGGTACTTGCCAGCTGTCTCCACTATGAAGCTGCTGTTTCCCCTCTCTGTACTCTGGAAGCAGGTCACTAAATCTAGCCCACTCCAAAGAGGAGACGGGAGATTAAACTCACCTCTGGAAGGTCCCATCTGCACAGGTTTAATGGGGTCCTTCTGTAAGGAAGGTTTTGAATGAGGTTCCTAAGACAAAACCCATCCCAGACCAAGCACCTCCCTCCGCTTGGCTCTTCTCAGCTCTCTGTGTGAGACAACGGCAGTTCTGTCCATCTAGCCCTCTTTGTCTGTCTTTTCCCACTGGTCTTATTCCAAAAAGTTTCTTCAGGTGGATTATGGAAATAAATGGAACCTCCAGAATAAAAATGTGACTAGATGGGGAAATTCAGGAAAAGAAAAAATAAGACAGGACATCCTATGAGGTCTTATAACGTACTTAGAGTTTCCTGCTAAATTCAGCTCTGCACTTCCTGGTAGCCAAAGAAAAGTGGGAAACATCTGTTCCAGGACTCAGAGTGGTGATGAGATAAAAACAAACCAGTTGTTGGGGAGAAGCATAACTTTTCCTGGTATTAAGATCTGAGCAAAATGCCTTTCTCTGCGCCCTCTTTTTTTTTTCTCTTTTTTAAATATTTATTTATTTGTTTATTTAGGCTGCACTGGGTCTTAGTTGTGGCACACAGGATCTTCATTGAGGCATGTTTAGTTGTGGCATGCAGGCTCTTAGTTGCGGCCTGCATGTGGGATCTAGTTCCCTGACTAGGGATTGAACCTGGGCCCCCTGCATTGGGAGTGCAGAGTCTTACCCACTGGACCACCAGAGGAGTCCCATCTGAGCAGCCTCTTGAAAGATGGACGTTGTGTGATATGGAGCAGGAGTGGGGCAAATCTGGCCCACCATCTGCTTTTGTCAATAAAGTTTTATCAGGACAAAGCCACACCCCCTTCATTTACATCATCGATGGCTGCTTTTGTGCTTTTTCACTTATACAGAAACTGTATAAGTTTCAACAGGCTTTATAGCCCACAAAGCCTAAAATAATTGCCATCTGGTCCTTGACAGAAAATATTTGCCAATTTCTGATTTAGAGGATAACTCTTAACCACTTCCTGGTTCAGGCTGGTGGGGCAATTCTCAGGGGCAGTAGATGCGAGATGACCCCACCAGAGAGGCAGCACCTAGAGGCTTCTGTGCCTGAGAACTGAGTCTAGTCCCCTCTGTCAGCTTCTAACTTTATTTTACGGTGTAGCATCTATTCCTAAGTCTTACTGGTTGGGGGCAGGTGGTGGCTGGTAATTGCAAGCTGCTTCTTGCTGCATTTCTCAGTATTTATGGTGCTGGCAAAGACTTGTTGGTCCCTGTTTTTTTGGGCAGTTCATTGAGCCTGATGTAGGAGAGCAAATTGGTTCTTTTAGAACCAGGGGTGATTTTGTCTTCTAGGGGACGTTTGGTAATACCTGGAAACATTTTTATTTGTCACAGCTGGAGCAGAGAGAGATGATAAGGGGGTCATTACTAGCATCTGGTGAGTAGGAGCCAGGGATGCTGCTCAGCACCCCAGGATGCACTGGACAGTCCCCACAACAAAGGCTTATCTGTCCCCTAACGGCGATAATGCCGTGGTTGAGATGCCCTGTTTTATTTATTTTATTATTATTATTTTTTACTATTTATTTATTTGGTTGAGCTGGGTCATAGTTGCAGCAGGTGGGCTCCTTACTTGTGGCTCTCTAGCTCCTTAGTTGTGGCGTGTGACCTCTTAGTTGCAGCATGCATGTGGGGTCTAGTTCCCTGGCCAGGGATCGAACCCGGGGCCCCTGCATTGGGAGCGTGGAGTCTTAACCACTGCGCCACCAGGGAAGTTCCGAGATACCCTGTTGTAGAAGGAGTGATTTTTCCGTCATCCAATAGAGTATCTGATAATATAAGGCTCCATTCTGGAAGTACTCGAGAACCCCATGTAAGAGGGACTAGGTGTCTTAGATTTTTCCAGAAGTGCTCTGGAAGGCTTGCTGTTCTCTCCAGATGTTTGCTGTGGGGTGCAGCCTCTCTAGGTGGGCAGGTCATAGTCCTGTCCTCCAGGCCGTTTAAAGGGAACGAAGCAGATGACATGAAGCAAAACCTGGCAGCTCCCAGGCAGGGGTCAGAGACCCAAAGTAGAGAGACAGTTTCTGTTTGGGGATGGGGGCAGAGTGAGTCAGGGAACGTTTCACTAAGGGAGCAGCATTTGAAACACAGCATTTGTAGCCTGTGGTGGCGGGGAAGGGTGTCCCAGGTTGGTGGGGCACACAGACAGTTTTAAACACACAGGGTTGACTCTGCTGGAAACAGAGCCATGGGTGAGCATGGGCGGGGCAGTTTGAGCCAGAGCCCGGGTGCCGCGAGTCGGTTCTCAGTTCGGTAGCTCGTGGGGAGACTTGAAAGATTTCAGAGTAACAGAGTGATGGGATTGGGGCTCTCCTTTAGGAAGATGAAGCTGGAGTGCTCACAGGTAGGGAGTGTGTGAGGTCGTGGGAGTCGGCGGAGGGGAGGCCACAGGACGAGGCCTCTCTTTAGAGGTGAAGCTGGAGAAGGGAGCTTCAGATGCACCTGAGCTGTGAACCTGGGCAAATGGAAAGACTGATTGCACCTGCGACAGACGCAAGTGAAGAAGACTGGGGGCCAGGAGAGCTGCTTGTCTCTAACTGTGCTCTCTCCCTTCTCCCAACCCCGAGGAACGATGCTGACTTCTTTACTCCTTTGGTGGGGGTTTTCTTTAGTGTAAATCTTGTGGTTTGAGTTAGGTCCTGGTCCCAGGGGTTCACTGTGCACCTTGGCCTCCCGTGGCCTTGGTTTGGGGCACAAGAATCCCCCCCCCCACTGGCTCCGATCGAAGGGGGCACACGCCAGCAGCGTGGTCTCTGGACTCCTTTAGCTCCTCAACCAGGGACTAGTGGGGACTGGGAATGAGAGGAATGGGAAGGACCGTGCATGTGAATAGCCTGAAAGATTTTTTTTTTCCCCTTTGGTGTTAACTTTTAAATCTCCTACAGGTGTCTGTGGACCAGACAGCCACTCCGATGTCGGACAGCACCAGTCTGGGGGTGAGCGCAGGCCAGTCCGTGGACAGAGGCAACAGCCAGACCTTTGGGAACTCGCAGAGCTCAGGGGAACAGGGCTTCCCCTCTGCAAACTCCAGTGACAGCAGGTGAGACTCAGAAAGGCCAAACTCATGCTCCTGGGCGGTGGGGCTGGTCTGACCTCAAAGGCTGCAGAGGCCGGGGGTCCAGATCCCAGGCCCAAGGTCTGACTCAGCCACAAGTTATATCTGGGAGCCCAGACAGTCAGTCCTCACCAGCACCTTTCGACAGGGCTAGTGGTCAGTGCCCTGCCTTCCTCATAGGCCAGCTAAGAGGTTGCTGCAGAGACACAGAGAAGCATCAGGCACTGTGCAGGAGTGGGCTTCGGGAAGGGGGCCCAGAGCGAACCCGTCCTGCAGCACGGGACGCCCGCGGCCCGATGCCTTGCCTATGTCAGGTGCAGTCAGTCCACGCCACCTGAGGAAATGGACGAACAGTGAATGGGTCGATTATCGTGCCCCAATGTGGCTCTTTTCTTTTCTTTCTTTCTTTCTTTTTTTTTTATTTTGGCTGCGCTGTGTGGGATGCGGGATTTTAGTTCCCTAACCAGGGATGGAAACTGTGCCCCCTGCAGTGGAAACACAGAGTCCTAACCACTCGACTGCCAGGGAAGTCCCTCCGTGGCTCTCTTCTTGTTCCTGAATAACCAGGGGAAAAAGAAGCTGCTTGGAGCTCATTTGCTGGAGGAAGTGCCCCGCTTTTAATGCTGTTGTCAAATCTGAGAAACTTCTTTTTTATATCCTTCCCAGCTGCATTCGGTTTATCGTAATTCTGTCCAGTCTGCTCTTGTTCCCTCACTGCACTGACTGAGTGGTCCTCAACTAAATGGTCTAAGAGACATGACTTTGGACCTTTCATCTGAGGCAGCTCACCTGGCTGGTCCCCGTCAGCAGCCACGCAGTTTCCTTTGCATGTCACACATCCTGTGCTGGTTTTACCTGCATCTTGTCTATACTGGCTGGTAGAGGTGGTCAGTTTGGAGGTGGCCGCAGGCCTGGCCTTGTCTGGCCTCTGTCGTCTCCCCAGGCCCACATCCCTGCCAAGTCTGGCAGACGCTTCGGCTCCGGCAGCCCAGGGCACAGGAAAGGCATGCACTTCTCTGCTTCCTCATTGCTCGCGTGGCAGGTTCTCTTCTGCTTTTGGAAGAGGAACTGGGATTATTTAGGCTGGAGATGAGAAGGCCAAAAACAACAAGAATCAGGACCAATGACTGAATTACAGAGAACACACTCCCTCTCACGATAAAGAGCTCCCAAGCAGCTGGTCCTGCCTCAGGGAAGCGAGCTCTCTGCCACTGAAGATGTTCACACAATGGAGCGGCCTCTGTCCAGACTCTTGTCGCGAGGACTCAGGCATTAGTTCACTTCCAGGGTCTTCAAAGTCTTCTTTAACCCTGAGATTCTGAAATGCTCCAGTGGGTCCTGGACCCGCCTAGTAGGAAGAGGAGGCTGGGACTGAGGAATGGGAGGGGTTTAAGGAGCTTCCGGATGAGCCCCAGGTTTGGTGTGATGGGTGGCCCTGTGTGTCCCATGCCCAGTAATCTGGGCTCGGTCGCTGAGTATTAAGCATGTTTAAGGGACCATAGTGCCATCGAGGAAGAACTCGGGCAGCAGGTGACAGAAAGATATGGGCACTGGAGCAGGCAGATGGGATTCAAATGTTGACCCTGACGCTTCCCAGCTCTGACCTTCACCAGCTCCTTTTACCTCTCCAAGTTCCAAAGGGTGGATGTTACTGTTACTGTGTTTAGTATGGTCTACCATTTTGGACTTTGTGGATGTCAGTCCCATGCACAGTATTTTACACACACTAACCTCACAGCAACCCTGGAAGACAGGAATAGTATCATCCCCAGTTTTCAGACGGGGAAACTGAGGCCAAGAAAAACCAGAGGCCCTCCAGCTGGTGGTGATGATCCTGGGATTCTGTCCCCTGTGCTCTGACCATGTTACTTAGCGTTCTCTGGTGAGATTAAATGATGTGACGTGTGAAAGGCCCAGAGCATTCTTCTAGAGAGATTTCTTGGAAGGGGTCAAGCTTGACAGATCATTCAGAGGGGAGATGCTTATTAAAGGAAGCAAGTTTGGACACAAAACCACTTTGAATCCTTTTTTGTTTTTTTAAACGTATACACCTGGGAAGCAGGAACCCCCCTGTGATATATCTCCAGGATGTAACTGTCCAGAATTTGCTTGAATGCCTTCAGTGTCCATATCATCCTGGTTTCCAGCTCTGTAAGAAACAAAGCAAGAGGGTCAAGACTCGGGAATTTCACTCTCCTTCTCTGTGTTACAGCTCTCAGCAGTTGGCGGCCAGCTCCTTGACGTCCTCCTCCACCCTGGTGGAGATCCTGGAGGCCATGAAGCACCCCTCGTAAGTGGCTTCTCTCATGAATGAGTGCAGGGGTGGGAGGATCCCGTGGCCCAAGCTGGGGTGGTGCTCAGGCAGCGTGGTTTGGTGGGTTTATACCTGACTACTGCTCAGCAGCTGTGAGACCTTGGGCGAGTTACTTGACCTCTCTGAGCCTCTGTTACCTTGTTTGTAAAGTGGGATTATAATGGTTGATTCACAGGATCGATGTGAGGATTGAATGAAATAATCATGTAAGTTACCCAGTGTAACACCCGACAAGCATAGGTGTTCTCTGAAGGCCAGGTTCTCTCCTCCCCCTTCTCCTTTTCCCCTGTAACACCTTCTTCTGTCCTGTCACAGGGATTTCTCTGAGTCTAGGATTAGTGTGGAGAAATTGAGCTGTGGGATCCTCACTTCAGATATCAAATGCTTTAGTGGGGGTCCCTTCTTTTTTACCTTCTCTTTCTGCTTGTTGCCGCCTTGGAACTCAGGACAGGAGTCCAGCTGCTCCCTGAGCAGAAGGGCCTCTCACCGTGCTGCTTCATCAGTGCGGAGGTGGTACACTGGCTGGTGAACAACGTGGACGGGGTGCA